>NC_056747.1:1159980799-1160280799 GCF_019279795.1 Protopterus annectens | reverse complement strand
AACCTGTTCCAATAGAGCAAAGGGGGCAGGTTTTCTACTCCCGACTTTTCCTGGTGCCCAGAAAAGAGAGCTCGTGGCACCCTATCCTGGATCTGACAATTCTCAACACCTTCCTGGTGGTCCCAAAATTCAAAATGCTTAAATTGCAACAGCTTCTTCCTATGCTAGCCAAGGACACCTGGCTAGTCATAAAAGAAGCTTATCTGCACATCCCCATAAGGGACTCTTGCAGGAAATATCTACATTTCAGGGCAGGCTCTATGCACTATCAGTTCTCTGCACTTCCATTTGGCTTATCTACTGCACCCAGAGTATTCACAAAGTGCCTGCATACTGCAGGCATAGAAATATTCAAATTTACCCATACTTGGACAATTGCCTGATTCAAGCGGACAGTCAGGAATTGCTACTTCAGCACCTGGCATTTATAAAGAGACTCCTAACTTCTCTGAGGTACATCATCAACAAAAATACATCACAACTGGTGCCCAGCCAAAAGATTGTATTCCTGGGAGCAAGCTTGAACACAACTTCCCAGATGGCATTCCTTGCTCTAGAAAAACAGGTTTGACAAACCACTTCAAACTAATGGCCACCAAAACCCAGCTATCTGCAAAAAAATGCTGCAAGCCCTAGGGTTCATGGCCTCATGCATTCTACTAATTCCATATGCAAGACTGCGTATGAGGAAACTTCAATGGTACTTAAAAAGTCTCTAGTGTCAACATTCTCAGGACATGGAAACAGTGATTCCTATCATTCCTTGTCTAAGGGCAGAGTTCCTTTGGTGGGCAGAGACATGCAACCACAACAAGGGACTTCCTTTCACTCAACCCCCACCCAGGGCCGGCCTTAGCTGATATGGCACCCTAGGCGAAGTAGTGCTCTGGCGCCCCTTAAGCCCCACCCATACACTCATGAAACACCCCTATGAGCCACGCCCACAGGTAGGTCACTCCCCCAGAAAAACACTCCAGTCATTCACTCCCCAAAAAAGCCAGTCCAGTCATTTCCTTTAATTATTTAAATGCATAGAAGAAAGGATACCTTGTAATGTAGTTTAAACTGCAAGTGAAGATGGAAATTTCCTTTAATAAACCTGCTTTATCTGTTGCTCCTTCACACATACTTTACTATAAAAGTCATGTCTTCAGAAAATAGAAGCCTATGTGCCTTTGTTCAAAGGCTTGTTTAGGTTAATCTAAACAGTTTAATTTACTCTGGGTAGGCGAGCAAACCTTACAGCGCAGGAAAGTAGAATAGCAACCTCTCTCCTCCCTGTGTACAGAAGCTTAAGCTAGAATAGCACAAACACAGATAGCCATTTGATAAACAATGCAATCTTGAAATGAAAACAGGCTTGGCATGAACAGTAACATTCTCTGCCACTGAAATTGCATGAAAACCCATATTTATAGAAAATGCATCTGGTCAGTGGAGGATTAAGTTTACATTTGTTAGAATGTGTTTTACATTTGTAGTTTTAAGCATTTTTTTAATAAGCAAAGAAACAAAATATATAAACCAATAATGACAAAACTACCCATTTCAAAAAATTCCAACCATAAAAGGTACTCAGACTTCTGTCATTACAATCCACCAATATCACTCAATACAAATAATCTCTGCAGAAGAGAAATCATCTGAACAATTCCACATTAAAGAAATCTGTTACTAATGAAGAGAATGCCAGTGGCAAACAACTTTACATCTAATGTTTCATCTACAAATTCAGTGCCTGTTGCCCTTGAAGAATTAATTGCCTATATAACATTAAAAATTGGTAAACTGGTAATATTGCAATAAGAAATGACAAGTTCATAGCTGCTAGGCATCTCATGCAAAGGAGGACATACTTAGAAGTATAGAACCCTTATCTGCCCTTAAAATGTAGATACTGCTGTCTTTACTTTGTCATTGTTGCCACTGCAAGAAACTCACCTAATTTTGGTACATGTATTTCAATGATATATGTACTTGAGTAAGTAGTGCTTTGCAACTGGGGCTAAGAAGTTTCTTTAGAGGTACTGGGTTTCAATATGTCATATTGGAATGATATTCATTTAGTTTCACATCATGCACTCATTTAGTTACAAGTCAGCCTGGAGACTCAGAAGTTATCATAGTTTAATATGTTGGCCTTTATATGTAGATCACAGATAAATACTATCACAACATGGGCACCATACAACAGCTCTCTTTATATATATATATATATATATATATGTGTGTGTGTGTGTGTGTTTTATGTTGGATCAGTGACGCATTTCACTTAGTGAAACTAGTGCTGACTATAATGATTCATGGAACTGTTGGAAATGTGTTGGTAATATGACACGTAAAACAATGTGTGGTGTCGTAGGTACTTTTTTTTTTACCCTCACTAATAACAGTGCTGAGTAGATGGAATTACAGTTAAGCTGTCTGAAACTACATACTGATTACATTACATCATTTAACATTTTTGGTATGTAGGGGTATATTATGCTGGAACTTGCTATTTAGTAGGTCTTGGCAGGCTCACAAGGCTGCAAGAAAAGGAATAGCTAGTTGATATAAAGAAATGTATTTCAGCTTTTCCCAGTTAGGGGTTACCACAACGGAACTCCAGTCCGCTAATGATTGGCAGTGGATTTTTTTTACGGTGCCGAGTTGCCAACCTGATCCCCAACCTTCAAGGAAGGCACACCCATTCACAAACACATATATGTTTATGTGCGTGTGTGCAGTGTGTTTAATTTAGGGGTGGGAGTCTGACATTGATAAAGATCTCTGTTTTCTAATTACTTGAAGCTATATATAAATAATGGCAAATGTTGCTGTTGTCAGTTGATCTAAAACTCTTGAGGATCTGTGTACAGTATTTCAAGGTAATGTGAAGTTCAGATTTGACAGACATACTGGATGAGGTCACAATGCAGTTAAGATCATATTACAGTTGCACAGTGAAGTAGTGTTCGAAGGTGACACTGTTGAAGAGGGTACATCTGCCAAATCTAATTTTACACTGTTGAAGTATAGCAGTATGTAAGTGGGAGTTAAACAGTCATTATTATTGTATTAACCTGAAAAGTACCTCCAGGAGAAATAAAATACTGGTTATAGGACACAGAGACTCATGCTCCAGAGAAGCAAAATAATGTGGAAAATAGAATTTGAATGGGTGGGTCTGGCTTGCATGTAATTCTGTTTGTGTTGCCACACTATTTTTTTCTTGCTACAGCTGTACATAAATAGCTCAGATTCAGTATAAGCTGGCAGTTTTTCACAGAATGTCAGCAACTGGTCCTCATTCAAAACCACATTTGCCTCATCAATGCATTGCTCTGTTCTTGTAATATCATTGAATGCCAAATGGGACAGAAAAGCCTAGTGTCAAAACCTGTTTTCCATGCAACATCAAAGACTGCTTTTCATGGTAACTGTGCTACATTCACAATTCGGTTTATCAAATTACATGCTCATTCAGCAAGGATTGGAATGTGAGATCTCATACCATTCAAAATCTGTCTGTATGTTGATGTTCACAGAATAAGCAGAAATATAATAATTTTAGGAAACCATAACACAACATTTACATTCGTGTAAATCAGTTCTCTTCAGGTATCAATGGCTCTAAAAGCAGCTCAGGGAAAAATGTCTTAATAATGCAGTGATGTCCATAGAATGCTATAATAATCTCTACCAAGGCAACACAGGGCACAACGAGCCTGATGAACTGATAACACTGTTCAACAATTAACTCAAAAGAAAAAAAAAACTACTGTCTGTGGTACTGAGCTCTTTTCCTGACACTACAGCAGCCATTTGACTAGGGCTGTACTTGCTTTGAAGTTATCTCTACACAGATGTGGTTCACAAGCTTTTTGTGGTAGCAAACCCTTCAGAAGTTATCACAGTACTCAAGGAACTCCATCCATTCTAAACACTGTCATCGTGCAATTTTATAATAGTTTTTTTATGATAATTTAATATTTAAAACTATGTAATAATAGTTCAGTGCACAAAAAAGACCTGAAAATAGCACAAGTGCATTTAAATTTTGCTCATAACACATCATTGTCATAGTAACACTGTAACTGTTTTATATCGAATTAAACTCATAGCAGTCAAAAGCTTAATTTCTTTTGAATATAACAAGACCAAAACATGAATGAATGAGGCAGAGCTACATAATCACTGCCAGGAGTTAGTTCATAAATAACTTGGGGCTAATGATTAGGGCTTGTCGTGTCGATAAAAATTGATTTTGAAGTGAGCGGCTTAAATTACAAAAACACAAACACGCATACACTTACCTTCTTTTTAAAGCAAATGGCTACACGTGGACACACGGACTTGGCGTAAAAGAACTGCTTGTTTAAATTATGCGCAGGCTTGAAGAATGTATTTACGTCCACGCTAGTGTCATGACGCATGTATGCTGATGTTCCAGATTCGTGTACCGCGATGTTTTCCTTTTTTTTTTTTTTTTTTTTTTTTTTTAAGTCTCCGGGGCAACCTGCAGCTGTAAGTGGGAGGGAGCTCAACCCCTCCTGCAGCTGCAAGTGGGAGGGCGCTCAACCCCTCTAATGCTATGCTTCAGGCTTCCTGAACAGGGAGCCAAAAAGAATGCAAGTTTTATTAATTAAAATAAACACTTAAAAATAGCGCCCTTTCCAAGGCCAGCCTGTACAGCGCCCTAGGTGGTCACCTAGTTCGCCTATGCCTAAGGCCGGCCATGCCCTCACCGCCCAAACCCTGACAACAGACGCATCAGACTATGCATGGGGGGCTCACATGGCAGGCAAATGGAGCCCAGGACAAATTCCCCTGCATGTCAATCAAAAATAAGTGTTAGCTGTACAGTATGCTCTGACAGCCTTCAAATACCTTATCCTTCCAGGACAACTCCTGATAAAGACAGACAACACCACAGTTATGTGGTACATAAACAAGCAGGGGGGAACTCATTCCTACCTGCTCTGCAGGTTAGGCATGGCCCTGTAGAACACAGCCTTCTGCAACCAAGTGCACCTGCAAGCTCAATTCTTGCCAGGCAAACAAAATTCACTGGCAGATAACTTAAGCAGAAATCTACTGGACCCACATGAGTGGAAACTGGAACCCAACTCGTTCAAACTTCTAATCCACAGGTGGGGGCACCAGAGGTGGACCTCTCCCCAAAACCATCAATTGAGCAAATTTTGCACCAGAAATCCTCACAGCAAAGCATGGAAATGGATGCCCTATCCTTTACATGGGAAAACCTCTCAATTTATGCCTTTCCCCCTCTGCCCCTCCTCTCAAAAGTAATACTCAAGATCAAACAGGACAGACCAAGGACAATCCTTATTGCTCCAGACTGGCCACGCCAGCACTAGTACCCACTCCAATGCAGTCTGACAGCAGTGCCACCCTGGCACCTACATCAGACCCCCACCCAGCTGTCCCAGCAGGCGGGACAGATTTTGCATCCACAGCCACAAACCCTGAACCTTGCAGCCTGGCTTATCCCCTGAATACACCACCAGCAACCCTCAGCAAACAGGTGCTGGATGTCATCCTTGAGGCCAGAAGGCCTAGTACTAGGAAATCCTATTCAGAAAAGTGGAAAAGATATTGTTCTTGGAGCCAGTCTCAAGGAAAGGACACAGCTATGCCCACCTTACCTCAAATCCTAGATTACCCAGCAGAGCTGCTGCACAGAGGCCTATCCTTCTCATCACTAAGATTCATGACTCTGCCATCTCAGCTCATTACAATACTGAGCCACCTCTCTTTTCTCACCCTCTCATCAAACAGTTCCTGAGAGGAGCTAAAATTTCAGGCCCCAGAGGAGATCTCCCACCCCTGCTTTGGACCTTAACTTTTGTATTAGAGAAGCTCACGCCTCCCTCTTTTGAGCCAGCTGCTGTAGCAGAGTTAAAATTCCTCTCTTGGAAAACAGCCTTACATCTAGCCATCAGTTCAGCAAGAAGAGTGTCTGAGTTACAGGCACTAATGGCTGTGGAACCCTTCATTTTCCATGCTGACAGGGTTTCCCTCAGGACTAACCCATCATTTATGCCCAAGGTGATATCCAGTGTGGCTTTAAACCAATCCATCCATTTACCAATCTTTTTCCCTAATCCTCAGAATAAAGAGGAAAGGATCCTGCACAGACAGCTCAGGTTTTACCTTGACAGGACTAAACCTTTCAAAAAATCTGACCAGCTGCTAGTTAGCTTTGCTACAGGGGCATAGGGCAAGGCCATTTCAAAGCAAACCATTTCCAAATGGATAGCACACTGCATCCATTTCTGCTACAAGCACCATGGAAAACCTACTCCACTGGGGATCAGAACTCATTCAACTAGGGCTACCTCAACCTCTACAGCATTTCTCAGGGGAGCCCCTGCCAGGGACATCCTGGAAGCTGCAACCTGGAGTTCTGTACACACCTTCACCAAGCATTACCATATACCTATCTTTTCTAAATCCAGAGCTGGATTTGCCACAGCAGTCTTACAAGGCCTGCTAGCCAGCCCTAATACTTCTTGACTGTCTCCACCCTTCCTCAGCTTTGGGAATCAACCCAAGTGTGATGACTGCAACAGTGAAACATGAACATAATACAGTTGTGTACACTTACCATAAATGTATTCACTGTTGCAATATGGCAATGGTATTTACTTTTTACTGGAGGTGTTCCACACCATGTAATTGATTCCTATTTTGGGGGCTCCTGACATCTGGGGAAGAAAAACTGATGTAATGGCATCGGCTGCATGTTTTATACCCCCTGACAACCTGACATCATGGAAGAGACGACAGCATCTGATGCAGAAATCCCAACACTCTCTTATTCGGTCTGACTGAGGGCTACCTGTAGGCAGATAACCCAAGTGTGATGACTGCAACAGTGAATATACTCGAACATCTTCATTTATGGTAAGTGTACACAACTGTAATTTTTAATGCCTGAGCTATTAGCGACCATCGCAGTAAACTAATTTTGAAGGGCTACTTCCTCTACAGCTAAATCTTCTAAGGAATCAGGGGCTCAAACCCCCCACTAAAAAGCAAAAGGAGCCCAGAAAACACTCCTGTCTGCAAAAAGGCTATGAACTGAGCCACCAGTCAAAACCTTGAAAGTGTCTGATCTGAAGCCTTCAGATCCGACACAGACTTTACTGATTCCTCCTTGACACCGTACTTCTAGTTTCCACTTGGAAGTCATATCTCCAACCTTAAGGTCTCCCTTTCTTCAGGGGACCCTACAGAAACCTTCTGGGCTTCACTCCACTTCATCCTCTCTTAGATTTTTCTGAAGTCTTTCTGAAGTGGAGGTGGACAGGATGATGAGATTCCTCAGGGTGCCGATACAAATGGGGTTTTGCCTGCTCCATCCCCCACTGGATCTGTGAGCCATCATCCTACCTTTATACTATTGATAACTCCTGCTCTGATCTGACCTCCTGCTTCACAGCCCTCTGATCTGGAGGTTACCAGGGTTGATACATCAGATCAATGGCCCTTCCATCCCTGGCTGTGATGACTTCTGTGATCTAATCGGCTCTGACTTTGTTGGAGCATATTGGATCTCTGAGCCAAAGCGTCTGCATCAGATGTGAGGGAATATCTTCAGTTTCAAATTGTTCAGAGCTGTCGCTTTCCCTCGGAACCTCGGTGCTGTATAGCCTGGCTCCGACTCCCCCTTTGGGACATGGGATACATGGAGGTCCAAAGATATCTGCTTCGAGAGCTACAGCTCTGGAGAGACTGCCAAGGACATCTCTCGGTCCTTCTGCATTCAAAGTGATGGAGAGGGTGTTCCAGCCAAGAATTACTTAGACTCTACCTCCTTCGGATCCTACTCCTACTCTGACTTCTTTGGCTGAGCTTGCTCATTCTCCAACACAGGGACAACCAGACACTAAGAGCTTCTGAACATCTCTCCCTGAAGAGCTTCCCCTTTCTTCTGACATCTCCGCGGAATATCCCACCGAGGAGGTACCTCACAAGAGATGGTGTCAAAGGAGGCATCTAGATTCCCCTCAGGAATCTTTGACAGAAGACATGGACTTTGATGAAGGGGAAGGGTCCCCAAGATCTCTGCTTGATGATGTCTCCTTTGGGCACATCCTTGAAATCCTATTCCAAAGAGATGGTTGGTCTACCCTAAGTCATTCTGAAGAGTCTGTGTTCTTGGAAGCCTTCGGGTCTGACCAATCTACATCTTGGGGACCTCTCCTGTGGATGACCTTATAGACCTTGTCTCCTGAAGAGCATGGAAGGAGCCGGACACCATGAAACCCATAACAAAAAGTGCTGACAAAATCCTCAGTGCTCCTTCAGATAAGCAACACTGGACAAAAGGTACCTCTGTAGATGCCATGGTTGTTGTGACAGCCACTAAGAAGGAGCTGGCTGAACAGAATTCCACTATCCATCACCCTAACAGGGAGTCTAGGGCTTTGGAAAATTTGGTAAGCAGGTATATGCATCAGTGACTTTTGCACTGTGATCACTGAATTACTTCGATCTCTTTACCAGGTTGCCTAGGGACTTGCTAAAGAATCTCTCCAGCACTGCCCCAGGGTCCATGTCTCAAAAGGAACATAAAATGTTTTCCTCAAGAATGGCTACACTGCAATCCATCTCACAAGCATCCATGAGGTTAATATCACACACTGCTGAGGGTTCCTCAAGGGCCACTGGTTTAGCCATTGCCATAAGGAGACATGCCTGGATGCGATTTTGTGATTTTGTAGAACCTTTCAAGGTGTCATTCATCAATGCTCCTTTTGATGGATCATCATTCTTTGGACCAAACATGAAAGATACTCCTTCCCAATGTGAAAAAGATGGGAAAACCTTGTCTGCTACTGGAATCTGATTCTCTACCCTACAAAGACCTTTCCAGGAACCAACGTGGATGTACGAAATTGTGGTTCAGGAACTCACAAGGGCCAGTATTCACAGGGATAGATTCTCCTAGAGACAGAGTGGGAAATAACCATTTTGGTAGACACCACCTATGTGGCAGAGGAGGTCCACAGAACCAAGGATCTCGAGATTCCTTCTCGGACAGATCTTTTCAGCACTTGTAAGCTATTGCCTGACAGTCCCTGCCTGGAGGCAGTTGGGGTGCTTATTCTTCATCTAAATGCCTGGCTAGCCATTACAAATAACCTTTGGGTACAAAGGATCATATCCAGAGGATATTACATTCTCTTTTTCAAAACTCCCATCCCAATGTTCCATCTAATCAGTAGGAATCAGTGGCACAAGAAACCACAAAGCTGTTTGAGAAAAGATTCATCCTGAGGGTCCCACCAGACCAAATAGGATCCGAAATCTACTCAAGGTTCTTTTTTATTGCTAAAAAAGACAGGGGACCTGAGACCAATACTGGATCTGACCTTCCTAAATAAGTTTGTAAAGAACTTGAAATTCTGGATGGTCACAGTACAGTCTGTTCTACCTTTCCTTCAAAAGGATGATTGGATGTGGTCACTAGATCTTCAAGACTCGTACTATCACTTCAAAATGAACAGGTGCTCAAGAAGGTTTCTCTGCTTCCATCTGGGAGCCAGTCATTATCAGTTCAGAGCTCTGCCCTCAGGTGTCATCACAGGCCCCCCACAGGGTGTTCACCAAATGCATGGCGGTAGTAGTGGCTCACCTGAGACTGCTCGGATGCAGAGTTTTTCCTTAATTGGATAACTGGCTCCTGACCGCATCAACCAGGCGTCTAACTCCTCCAAGCCAGAGATTATCTGCTTCACCTAGCGAATACTCTGAGGAATTACAGTAAATCACAAAATGTCTCAACTACAACCAGTTCAACTGATAGATTTTATAGGGGCTCATCTAAACACACTCAACTTCCTAGCCCTTTTACCTTCAAACAGAATTCTGTCCTTGATATTGCATATCAGACAAATCCTAGCCATTCCTTTGCCACATACAGAATTAGTTCTCAGACCACTAGGTTCAATGGCGGCCACCATAATGTTGGTTCCTACACCTCACCTACACATGAGGATTCTTCAATGGACTCTAGGAGTACAATGGTCCCTACACAGCTATCCTATGAGTCATCCCATTAAGCTGTCACAAGTGTGCAAAGACTCCCTGTTGTGGTGGCTGCACTCGAGAGACATCGAAGAAGGACGTCCGTTTATTCTTCCTCACCCCATCACCACGTTAACCATGGATGCATCCTGTTAGGGTGGGCTGGGGGGGGCATTACTTGAGACAAGTTGTTCAAGGCACGTGGTTGACACAGGAGACCAATCTGCAGATAAACATCCTAGAGATGAGAGCAGTGCTCCTAATGTTGTAAGCCTTATAGAACTTTTGTCCTGTAGGGATGACTGCAGTTCATACGGACATGTCTGTAGTTTTGTACATCAACAAAGAAGGGTGAACCAGATCTTTACCCCCTTTGTTGAGAAGCAATGAGAGTTTGGCAATGGGCGATCTCTTCCAACCATTTTCTAGTAGCAAAGACCATTCCAGGAAAATCCAACATCCTAGGGGATAGGCTCAGCAGAACCCTTCTGATGTCTCATGAGTGGTCTCTAAATTAGTCTGTGGTGAACTCAATCTTCTTCAAATGGAGTCAACCTTGCTATGATCTCTTTGCATCCCCTTCCAACAACAAATGCAGCAGGCTCTTTGCCCTGATCCCTCCTCAGGGATAGTCACCAAGTGATGCTGTAGTCCATGTTTGGCCCCCCAGTCTCCTATGCACGTATCCCCCTCTTCTCATTCCCAAATTTTTACAGAAAGTGCAGAGATTGAAGAGCAAAGTGATCCTCATTGCACCTTTCTGGCCTGGACAGGTTTGGTTACCCTTTCTTTGGTCTCCCCTGAATGTCCTCCCTGGATGCTGGACCCAAGTCCAGACCTCCTTTCTCACCCTTCAGGACAAACTCACCAGATTTGACAGGCCTCAGATTGACCGCATGGTTTCTGCAGTTCCAGTGATGGCTAGACTTTCCATTCCAGTTAATGTAATACTGGTATGTTCACATAAAGCTTCCACCAGAAAAATTTACAAGAGCAAATGGAAAAGATTCTCCACTTGAGCTAACCAAAGACGTAAGTATCCTTTTTCCACCCCCCATTCCAGCAGTTCTTGACTTCCTTGCTTTGATTTAAAATTGCTGTCCAAGACCGAGAAGGAGCAGGTGCCCAATTGGAAGCAATATCTCCTTAGCCTGAACAAGCATATAAGAGCACTAGTGAAATCCTTTGAGGAGAAATTGGCCACATCTATTAGAGACAGTCATAAAGCCTTCTTCACATAGGTCCGCAACCTCGAATCACCCAGATCTGTTCAGAACTGGTCAAGGACACCACATATACAAATGCCATAGATATAGCAAACTTGCAGCTGACAGATTCAGTGAAAACGTTACCCTCAGTCCCCCCCATCAGTAGATCAGGACATCCCCAGTACCTGCCCCTTCCCGTTATATCTACAGAACATGTCATTACTGCTCTCTCAAAGGAATAAAATACAGCCTCCATGGGACCCAATAACATCCCAGGCTGCATCCTACATGAACTCAGGCAGGAACTTGCAGCACTACTAGGCACTCTATTCAACCAAAGCCTGAGTACTGGCTTCATCCCAGCTGAGTGGAGGACAGCCACTGTCATCCCTTTACACAGAGGTGGAATGTCCACCGATCTGGGAAATTATAGACCCATCAGCCTTACTAGCCTGATCTGCAAGGCCATGGAATGGATTATCATGCACCTCATCAACAAGAACATTGGCAACCACCAAACACTTGATCCCACACAGTTTGGCTTCATCAAGGGGAGGTCATGTCTGCTAAATTTGGTTGACTTCTTTCAGACAGTCACTAAAGCCATGGATGAGGGGAAGACAGTGCACACCATCTACCTAGACCTGGCCAAAGCCTTTGACACTACTCCCCACTCGGGCATAATAGATCAATTCTCTCAACTAAGCATCAATCCATATGCTGCCAGATGGGTAGCAAACTGACTAACAGAACCCACTTAGTCAAAATAGGGGAAGCCACCTCAAGCAGTAGACCTGTAACAAGTGGCTTACCCCAGGTTTGGGGCCTCTGTTATTTGGGATATACTTTTCTGAGGTTCAGACCAAAACCATTGGGGTATGGCTGACCAAGTTTGCAGATAACTGCAAGCTGGTTGCTGTCATCGATTCCCATAGTGATGTGGACATCCTCCAAAAGTGCCTCACTCAGACAAATGACTGGTGCCAGAAACATGACCTCAAGCTGAATATCAAAAAATGCATCATCATCCCCTTTGGGGAGAGTGACGTGTCCTAAGCACTCAATCAGTCATGAAGGATTTGGGCACCCAGGTTGATAGCAACCTGACTTTTGACCACCATATTGCTTCTATTGTACAGAAGACCTTCTACATAGCCCACCTCATAAGTAAGGGTATCTTATCCAGGGACAAGGAGGTCATAACATCCCTGTATTCTTCCCTTATAAGGTCCATTATTGAGTACAATACCCCTTTTGGCATGTACCTCACAAAGCACATGCAGCAGCTGTAGAGGCCACAGAGGTTCCTCACCAGGAGAATCCAGGGCCTCAAACATCTACCATGCACAAACTAAAATCCCTATCCCTCTACTAAGTTTCGTACAGAGTCCTCAGTGGTGACCTCTGTCTGGCATACAAGGCGTTCATGGACTCCACCAAGTCCATATCCACAAGTCAAGTTCCACTTAAGTAACCCACGTGCGTGGCCTCATCCTGGTCTGTGATATCAACAAGACTTGTTGGTGGGACAGATTTGAGTCCCAGAGACTCCCCCATTTATGGAATAGACTCCTCCTCCACATCAAGCAGAGTACTTGCTTACCCCTTTTTAAGTGTAACCTGGATAATTGGATGGGAAACAGAAAATATACCCCTGAGATTCCACCCATGTCCCTGCTGGACAGGGGTATCGGGTGCTGATTTGTCTAAATATGGGCTAAACTCTTGGCTAGGCTTATAAGGCCCTCCAGGCTAATAGCCTAGTAATCTCCTGTGATCCTGTACTCCACTGTCAAGTTACAGTTAGCAGCCATATCCAATTACCACATAGGTGAAAATTCTTCATTTTTGGCTTCTTCCAAATTGTGTAAGACTTTTCTCAGAGGAACCTTCTTGCTTAGACCTCCATTCAAAGACCTAACTCCTCTGTGGGATCTCACTATGGTCTTACAAGCTCTAGTTCACTCTCCTTTCCAACATTCTGCCAAAGGAGACCTCAAATTCTTATCATGGAAGACTTTATTTTTGGTGGCTATAACCTCGGCTACGAGAATTTCAGAATTGCAAGAACTCTCTTCCAAACCACTGTATTTGATTTTCTATAAGGACAGAGTCACCGTACATTCAGATCAAACCTTTTTACCAAAGGTTGCCTCTGAAAACAATATCACTCTGTTCATCGGTCTTGCTATACTCTTCACCTGTTAAATGCACATAGACGGTTATGTTGTTATTTGTACAGAACAAAGGCCTTCAGAAAATCTGACCAATTATTCATTTCCTTTTCTAAGGCATAATTGTGGAAGCCTGTATCCAAAATGGCCTTAACTAAATTGATTACAGATTGTATTTCTTATGTTTATTCTGCAAAAGGTATTATGCCTCCTGGTAATGTGAAAGAAAATTTTACTAGATTAATGTCCACCTCAGCAGCTTTTTGGTCTAGGCTTCTAGGCTATCTATTGATATTTGTGCAGCCACCTCCTGGTTAAGCGCTCATGTATATACATTTGTTACATAGTACAAGTTAGACATTATATCCAGAAATGGAGCAACCTTTGGCTCTGTGGTGCTCTGGAATATCCTTCCATGAGGTCCACCCAAGAGATATGTAGCTGGGGACTCTGTCCCACAGGTTGAGGAATGAATGAAAATGATATCAGGTAAAGAAGTTATGTACTCACCATAATGTTCCATCTGTGTTGTTCATTTTCATTCTTCCCCCCTCTCTATCCCCCTGTCCCTTTGCGAAGCCTTATGGAGGTATTCCAGGAACCACTGTTCCTTTTCAGCTCCTGATTTTATCTTTCTATATTGATTATTTTACATATATACATATAGGTATTATGCATATACAGCTGCAGCAAACTCGATCTGAGATAATCTGGAAGACAGGGGCGTTACGGGTAAGGGAGGAGCTCAAGAATTAGATCCTAAGCTATAGAAGTGGCCAAGTTGGATAAGAACCCGCTGGTTGAGGAAGAATGAAAATGGACAACACAGATGGAACTTTATGGCGAATATATAACTTCATTTTATGCTCCATGTAAAATGGAGTATAACTTTTAAACAAGTTCATAGGTAGGTACTATGCTATCGGCCCGAGGGTCAACGCAAGCCTAGCCAACAGTGTATTGGCTTTCGCCACCCATGTATTGTTAAATTTCTGACCCTCTATCGAGCAGTGCCCCAGACATAATCCCAGGGGTGAATTTCCTATCACCCATCCACTTATCAAGGTTTTTCTTGAAGAGTGCTAATGATGAGCTCTGCTTGATGGGATGGGAATTTTGTTCCAGGGCATGTGAAGTCTCTGGGACAAGAATCTATCCCTCCAGCATGTCCAATTTATTGTTGTGGTGAGGTTTAGATTCCTAGAGCATGTAGGTTGGGGGGATTTGGATTTCTTCAAGTGGAGCATGTCCAACAATTCCGGGTTTGACATAGCTTTGTATGTCAGACAGAGGTCTCCTCGGAGTAAGCGGTATGCGAACAAGTAGGAATTGAGTTTCTTGAGCTGGTCGGCATAGGGCAATTGTTTGAGGCCAGCAATCCTCTTGGTGAGGTACTTTTGGGGCCTCTCAAGTTATTGTAGGTGTCTTGTGAGGTACATCCCAAACAGGACATTGTATTCAATAAGGGGTCTAATAAGTGATGAGTAGAGGGGAACGATGACTTCCTTATTTCTAGATATGAACCCTTTTGTGATTAAGTAGGCCACGTAGAAAGATTTTCTGACCACTGTGACAATGTGGTTATCAAAGGAGCGGTTACTATCTACTTGGGTCCCAAGGTCTCATCACATTTTCTGTGTTAAGTGAACTTCCCCCTATTTGGTAATTCATGGGTACTATGTTTTTACCAAAGGGGATAACAATGCACTTTTTGGCATTTAGCTTGAGGCCATGATTTTGACACCAGGTGTCTGTCTCAGTGAGGCCCTTTTGCAGGATGTCTACGTCGGCAGGAGAATCAATAATGGCACCCAGTTTGCAGTCATCTGCGTACCTGTTTAGCCATAGACCCTTGGTGTTCACTTGCACTTCAGAGACGTATATACTGAACAGGAGGGGTCCCAAGACTGAACCCTGGAGCACTCCACTTGTCGCTGGTTTGGAGTCGGATCTGGAGTCTGCAACTCTTACCGTGTGGGTTCTGTCCATGAGCCAGTTGGCCACCCATCTCATGATGTAAGGGTTTATGTTAAGATTGATGAGTTTATCTATGATTCCTGTATGAGAGATGGTGTCAAAGGCTTTAGTGAGGTCCAAGTAGGCTGTGTGGACCACCTTGCCCTCGTTTATGGCCTTGATAACTGTTTCAAAAACGTCTACCAGGTTTAGGAGACATGACCTACCTTTTACAAATCCGAATTGGGTAGTATCCAGAGTTTGGAGGTTACCAATGTCTTTTTTTATGAGTTCCATGATACGCTTCATGGCCTTGCAGACCAGGCTTGTCAGGCTAATAGGTTGATAGTTCCCAAGGTCTGTGGTGGTTCCTCCTTTGTGGAGAGGGATAACTGTTGCTGTGTGCCATTCTGTGGGCACATAGCCTGTGGTGAGGCTGTGATTGAACATGGATTTTAGGTGGGGGGCTAGTTCATTTTGGAGTTCGTGTAAGGCGCAGCCTGGGATGTTGTCCAGTCCCATGGATGCTGTGTTTTTGGCTTTAGAGTGTGCCATTTTTACATGTGTGTTTCTGATTGCTGGGGTGCTACAACCATCTGGTATAGTTATAGGCCTTTTGGGGGGAGAGGGGGGAGTAAAGTTTGCACTGAACCTATCTGCCAGTATGTTGGCAATATCAGTTGGCTATGTATATTTTGTGCTGTTCTGTTGTAGCTCGGTGCAGATCTGGGTTTTGCCATGGAGATTCCTGACCTAGCTAAAGAATGCCTTGTGGTTGTCTTTGGAATCTGTGGCAATTTTTCTTTCAAGGTTAGCTTTGGAGGATTTTATGAGAGATCTTAGTTTCTTACTGAGGCCCGTTAGTGAGTTCCTCCATACCTGGGATTTTATTCTCTTTTGCAACAGTTTCTTCCTTCTGTTGTAGAGTTTGGTAATGGCAGGGGACCACCAGATTGGCTTCCTTCTTTTGGAGGATAGTGTCTTGGTTTTGTTGGGGATAGCATGATCCATGCACTCATGCAGGTGCTTGTAGACTGTATTTGTGTAGGATTCAGCCCTCATGACTGTATTGATTGTGTTATCCATCTGCAGGGGCATCGTGAATTTAGTCACCTCAGTTTTGAGTACTGTGAAGTTCAATTTGGAAAAAAAAATTACGATGGTTTCCTTGTGTGGGGTTGGGATGTGGATATCTAGGGTGATTAGTTTATGGTCTGATCTAACAAGCGAGGGGTTGATCTCAGGCATTGAGCACCAGTGACCCATGCTGGTAATGACCAGGTCCAGACTATTGTTGCCCCTGGTGGCGGTGTTGACAAGTTGATACAGGGCGTTCGAGTTTATAAATTCCAGGAATCGTTGAGCAAGGGCGTTAGTACAAGAGTAGTTTTCCCAGTTTGTTAGGGTAGTTGAAATCTCCCATTATTGTGATATTTGGTTGGACCCTCATTTTTTCCAGTGTCCCCAGGAGTGAGGGTCCTTGGTCATGGTGGAGGATCTATAACAAGCTACAATTTGCAATGCATTTTTGCCCTGGGTTAGTTGCACTTGGATAATTTCAGAGGCATCGTGTTTTGCAACTAGACTGGAGGTGTGGATGTCCTTGATGAATATAGACACACCTCCGCCCTTCGTGTTTCAGTCCGGGTTTTGTGGTTGAAATGTGTGGTATGAATTATAGCCTGGTAGTGCTGGGGTGCTCTCGGGAGCCTTGAACCAGGTCTCAGTCACTGCACAGATATCGATGTTCTGCATTTTGAGGAGTGCCTCGAGTGAATGCATTTTGAGGTTTAGACTCCTAGCATTGAGTAGCATTGCCCTCAGTTTTTTGTTACCTGCACAATGGCTAGGTTTTGAAGATATGCAGCAGGAGCCAAGGCCAAACTGATACAGCACTACTGCTAATTGACTTATTATCCCCAAACTTTCCTGACCATTTCATTCTCTGTTATGTCTGTTTGTCCATCTCTGCATATGTACAGTAACGTTTCCTTAATAGTCAACTGCTTTAAACTCAAATAGATGGCATGCATGACACTTGCTTATTTGAGCACAAAAAAACAGAAAAACGATGTATCAATATAAAGCTTGCACATGTAAACAAAATCATTGTCATTGTCTTTTTTTTGTGAAGGGCAAGCCCAGCCTGCACCCCAATGTGGGGACATCACCCCACACCTCCTTACCTTAAAATTTTTGCTTACAGGCCTTACAGGATACTTCATCTCAGAAAACCACTGATCATTTATAAAATTAAATAAAAAAAGCTCACACTTTCTGTAGGACGCTGGATCCCGGTGTCCGCAAAACTGCATATAATTAAGCCCACACACTGCTTAACATGTGGCAACCAGAGCCAGCTCCAGTGGCATAGAGGGATAAAGCCCTTGGACCAAGGTTCAGTTAGCACTTCATGCATCTGCTAGAACTAGCAAGGGAGGAAGAAAAATGATGAGACAGATGCCCACCTGCTTTTGTCAGGAGGGAGGGTATGTGATCTTACTGGTGTTATGACTAGCTTGAATAAAGTCAGAGCTGTGCAAGTTATCCAGTGGTGGTGTAGTGTTAACTGGAATGGACATTCAAGGAATTGTCACAAAGTGGGGAGCATTCCTACAAAATGTCATTTTACACCCCCTTTCCATAAGTTAAGCCTGGCATGTCAGAAGTGAAGTTGGGGTCACAGATTTAAACCTTGCCCCTAAGAACAGCAGTGACAGCTCAAGTCCACTCATCCCATAATCTTGCTGCTCCTGTTGGTGGGGGTTTCACTGTCAACCCTGGACCAGTTAAAGTAAAAAATACTGTTTAAACTGGATTGCAATATGTGATATTATAAGGAGGATAGGCACTCTAGAGTGAGCCACACTGCTATGGAAGATGAGCCCATCTTACTAACTGGGATCCCAACTAACAGAAGAATAAACAAACAAAAGGTAGCAAGCAAACAAAATGCAAGGAAGGAGTGCAGCGATCAAATACACTTTAGCCAATTAAAATAGACTTGAGTTTTCATACACATTTCATGTGTTTGTGTGACACATATATACACACATCATAGAAAAAAATCTAAAGCTCAGCCAATGTTCCTTCAAATACCACTTTATTAGTAAGTGCTTTTGTCCTCACCTCACAATGTTTTCTTCAGATTTATAAAGCCCTCACAATTAACTTTTGCTGTGTATTTTGTGGCAGTTGTAAATATACAGCCACCAGCCCATTTCTTTGTGATGAAAGAACTGTGAGAAAGTATGGTATAACTGAGCATTTTAAATAAAATGGTAAGTATGTTGTTTATGTAGCTGCTTTGCACCTCCTGATCTGCCCTTTACAAATAAAAATAAAATAATTATAAACCATTCATCTGCAGAATACCTGCTTTCTTAAAGTTATCACCCAATATATGCTAATATTCTGTGAAATGACAGACTACAGTGCACGTACATCCAACGAAGCCAACAATGTTTTGATGCTTACAAATAACTTATTTTGTTAACAAAATTAAGAGAGACTGCTATAATTGTGTTCGACTTCTGGTAATTATTTACATGAAGACACTGACGAAGTTTGCCCAGGTGTGAGTGGTGAATGGGCAGTGCTGAGTTGATTGATATCTTCTCAGCTGCAATTCAACTTCTTATGCATTGTAAACTTAGAAACAGACTACAAATCTGATTTTTAATTAAAAATATAAATGGAGAAGTATGTTAAAAAACAGCAATGTTGACTTACTTGAAAAGTAATAAATGTTCCATATTTTTAAACTCAGTGTATTTCCTGTAGTCCCTCATTTATGCCCACCAGTTTCCCATCTTATTGACACTGTAATACTTTTACTTAATAGTCTATATATAAACAAAAGTAGAATTAGAACACAGTACTATGGCAACAAGTACATGAAATAAAAAAGACAATGCCATTTTCCTATTGCATTTGACAATGTACTTCCTACTCATCTGAGGAAAGAGTGAGTGCTATAGCTATGATTGTGTTTACAGTCATTTTTTTTTGCAGTCCGTACATATTATTGCCATCAAGGTAAGACGGTCCTCTGTTAAGGACAGAAATGCATCTACGATCAGCTTGTAAGGGAGTATCATGGCAATGCTGCAGAAACGCATGTTGCACAAGTGGCACCTATTTTGAATAGTGTATTCCATTTATGAAGCTGGTGAGGCTTGTTTTCTATTGGGCATGACACACACCTTTGAGCCAGTCACCTTACTACAGTTGAGCTGCAAATCTGTCATTGAGTGGTATCAGTTTCTGCATGATATCCGCAAGTAAGTGAAGGAAAGATAGTTAAATTACTTCTATTTAAGTTGGTTTTGAATTAATTATACTTATTGCAAAGGTTAACTAACAAAAGGCAGCTTAAATATAAACAGTTTACTTTTCCCTTACTTACCAGTGGTATTAAATCAAATATACATATTTGAAGTTGTTTTTCTCCAAGTTCCATTTTGAATTAGCTTTGGTATTAAATCAAATATACATATTTGAAGTTGTTTTTCTCCAAATTCCATTTTGAATTAGCTTGTATTGATTAAAACAATTACACGTTTTATTAAAACAAGCAGCATGTGAGGGGAAAACTACTTTGGTTTTTATTTCAGCTGTTTAGTAATTAAATTCAACTTCTTAGTACGTAAATTAAGTGATATTCAAATGTTTAAAGTTGGTGGCAATTACTTGCAACCAGATTTGCTAGATTTCCAAAATCACAGGATGGGACAGCCACCATTTTAACTAAGTGACCAAAAAAAAGCTATATTACTTCAAATCCAACAAAAAAACATTTTAATTAAATTATAATTATAACCATGTGTAATCAAAACATATATATGTAAATGAGTACATATATAGAATAGTGACAGAATAATCACAATACAGTACTACACTTTGAATGAACATTCCCAGGAATCACAATTCTTATATATTACATACAGTCACATATTGATTAGATAAATTCACAGGAATTATATTTTGATTTAAATACAAAAAGTTATGCAATCATAACAGTTTTATTATAAGTATTTTTGCAGATTTTAGCTTGTTTCAAAATATGTTTGCCATCTTTGGTAGATAAAAAGTTTCTAAAGTCTTTACAATTGTAATTAAAATTTTGTTTGATCATTAATTTAGCTTAAGCATTGTCGCCTCACAGCAAGAGGTTCTCCCATTTGATTCTCGGCTGGAGCGCCTTCTGTGTGGAGTCTGCATGTCCTCACCGCGATCAAGTGCCGTTCAAAAGACATGCATGAAAACAGTCTTTAACAATAATTAGTTTCTCTCCTTTCTCCAGGCTGCACTCATTAGACTAAATATTCTTCACAAAACTGCATTGGAATGTAGAATTGAGAGTATGTGGGCCATGATTTTATATAAATTATTGCAAGCAGGATGATCTTTAAAAAAGTCAATTTCTCATCTATTGTTCTTTTCTCATTTGCTTCAGTCATATTCAGTGCAAACTTGTTTAATAAACCGACATCTTCATATAGATCAATATCACAAGTAACATTAAATAATTTTGTTAATTCTTCAGTTGACAAAAATTCTATTTTTATGTTTGGTTTTAAGGACAAGACATCAATGCATTGACATTTGTTACCTTTAAAGTCAAACCATTTCTGTATGTATTGCATCACTCTTTCAAAAACTTCCTGTGGGTTATTTTTGAAACAGGTTATTTTGGTGTGGTCACAGCATTGTAGTAACATTGTTCTAGCAATTCTTCCATAAAAGGCATAATCTTTTCTTTGATTGAGTGACTGCAATGCGCCATTCATTATTTCAAAAATATCAATTGTTAAAACATCATTGCTTTGAAGTTTTGTTAATGCATTCTGAATAATAGTGCATGCATTTGCAGCAAACCCCAGGTATGCTAACTTCAATCCATCTTTGAAAAATAATTCAAGAATTTCAGATTTGGATTTTTGACTCAAAAAGTACAATTGTTTCAGCTCAAAATTTATTATCAGCTCAATTGCAGGCAACAAAATGAACCATCGATTTGGCACATGACGTAACATTTCAGACCACTCTACTTCTAGTAATTCGAACAATTATTTTAGTTGTATGATTCTTTTTGTCAATGAACTAAATTCATTATAAATTTTTATGAGTGACTCTATATCAAAAATTAAAGTTTGTGTAGCTTTTTTAGCAGCATTTTGTAGTATGTGACAATTACACCAAATTCCTATTATATTTGAATTAAGGGGCCAAATTCAGGAAGCCTCTGTGTAAGAGTTATAACTCTTACACGGAGGCTGCAGTTAAACGGTGTGATGTCAGCATGTCATGCATATGCATGAGGTGCATGAGGCATGCTGAATCACACTGTAACTCTTACACGGTCTGTGTAAGACAGTAGGGGGCATGTCCGTAGGCTAAGCCCTGCAAGCGGACACGCCCCCGGAAGTCTAGAATGGTAAACAGCCACGGGAGAGGCCATGGAAAAGTGAATAAACACACTACACAACACATGCCCCCACAGACCAGCAATGTAAAAAGTGAACAGATGTTATAAAATGAAAATGAAAACTGTTTTATTTTTTTTTAAAACCCCGTAAATGTTTGCTAATGCGTGCGCTTGTGTGCGCGGGTGTGCTACTAGCGCAACTGCAGTTAGCAATCAGTGGAAAAGGATATAAGAACTAAATATGCAAATTAAGCCAAGAAGTAATAGCATAGCGGTAGAGTTTTCGGCTTAAGAGCAGGCAGGCAAGGTTCGAGCCCACACAACAACCTTTTTTTTTTTTTTTTTTTGTAAATAAGCACTAAAAAGGCCCCTGACAGTATTGTATTGTACAAATGTAAAAGTATTTCCTTTTGTAAAATGGAATGAAATGGAGCATATATTTTCAAGTAATACAATAATAAAAATATTTAGAAATGTACTGATAGCTAAGCTGCTGTCAAACAAGGTGAGGCAGCGTACCCGTAGCTGAGTAGTGTTTCAAAGGCTGCAAATTGCTTGCCCGTAGCTAAGCACTGGTTTAACAGGCTCAAACTGTGTGCAACTAGCTGTGCTTAGCTTAACATGCGTGTTACTAGCCAATTAAGGTTTAACCCAGCACACACCGTTTGCGCGGAGGTGCGCGCCGCGCCCACAAGCTAACCGCCGGTGCACATGCGTGAGCTCCGCGCAAACGAGCGCAGACCTGGTTTTAAGTGCTTAAAAGTGCCTTTGGCACGTTTGATTGACAGGTCCTGTACTCATTTCTAGACGGTCATAAAAATTAAAAATCAGTGGTCAGATTCGAACCCAGGATACCATGCACTAGAGTCAAGGTACTAAACCACTAAGCCATGACAGCAGTACTTAGAAATGCAGAAATAGCATATATATAGGATGTAATCCAAAATGGAGCATGATAAAGCAGTTTCTGTGAAGTAGATACAATTCCAAAATGGCCAATCCTAGAAATGTGCAGGAAAATCGGCATATATAAGCCCCATAGGTGGGAATACACAGCATAAACAATTGTAGAATAGACCTGCAGGCAGAATGAGTGGAGTAGGGGAGGGACGTTGCTTTCGAGCACAGCGGTGGGGCGTTGAGGAGTCCAGATACATGGTCTGGCTCCTAGTTCACCATCATGGGGCCCAACTCATGCAGGGTCAGGTCTCATGGGGAGCATACAGGGCAGAGGCATGGGACCAGTTGGCTCATGATCTCACTAGTGCTACTGGTATTCCACGTACCGGTGAGCAGGTCCATCACCACCATGCGGACCTGAAGTGACGTAAACAAGACCAGTTGACCCAATGGATCCAGGAGGCCCGGGATATGCCCAGCGCCCCACTACTGGGTAAGTTACATTTTACTTATGTATGTAAGGAATTCAACTAGCTGATACCATGGAGATGTGTATTCCAATATTACTTGTTTTGTATTACAGCTGCAGGTGTCCGCTCTGCGAATCGCAGGGCACATGACCGCAGGCTGGTGCGGCTGCGCCACCATGCAGGTTAGTAACCCCACCTAGTACTTGTAAATAAATATTATAGTGTAGCACGTAGCAGAACACTGCAGTGTATTGATTAAAAGTAATAGAATGTGCAAGCAACAAGTGAAGGTCTGCAGGTATAGCTGCAACAAGTTCATCAGTATGCAAGTGAAACTGGAAATATAATTGATAGAAATAAATAGTTCTGTAATACAGATGTCCCACCATTAATTAAATGTAGTATAACCTGCAGTAGTCTCAAGAGTACAGCTTCAGAAGCTGAGTTAATCACATGTGAGATATATCCCCTGTTGAAATGCTGAATCATGACAGAAGTGAGGCTGCTGGAAAGTGTTTGAATCACCACAGGTCTAATATGTGAACAAAGCCTAGAAGTACCAACCTGAACTGTGAAATAGCAGGATGTGTGAGAGTGACAGAAAGGGTCATGTATCAATAAATAAAGTAAGACAGTAAAACGAACACCACTCACAATGATAGAGACCCGACTGGTCTGGTATTAGGTAATAAAGGATGAACGCAGCTTCCCCAACAAGTACACTTTAATGGACACAAGACATCAAAATACACGACAGGAACATAATCCACTACGAAAATCACTGTTAAGCGCTTTCATCCGCCAAAGGCAGACTTCATCAGAACAATTAACATCAGCAACTGCTTCATGTTATATGTGAATTTAGGCGCCAAAAACTATTTAAGATAAAAGAATCCTTAAAGGCATAAACAATTTAAAAATTCCATAGTTACTTAACTATAATGTACTTTATATTTCCAAATAGTAAATTAGTAAAATAGTAAAATGTATATATTCCATACGTAAACAGCACACTCTCCAATGTCCTAAATTTCAAAATGTCATAGTAAATAGGGTATGAAATTACAACTTAAAGCTTAAAATACTTGGAAACACAGTGTATGTGAACCACTACTATTGCAGGAATATTAACCCTTCATTTCATATGCACATTCTACATTCTGTGATAGTTGGAACATCCCACTTCAAATGGACACTCAATATTAAAATAACTAACTAATATTCATATATATGATATATAGCATAATATAAAATATTAAAATCTGAAAAGTGTATCAGAATTGATAATCATCATGTAATAAATAATTATAAATATAAATATAAATATGTGTATAAATATATTAATATGTTCTTGTTCAAATAAATACATAAAAAATATCATATAATACATAAATAATATATAAGAACAGTATATGAATGGTACTCAGCATAACTATCGCATAAGCAAGAATGGCTTAATACTAATATAATCATTAAGGCCAGGTTTTGTTGTGGCATCGGCTAAAATTTGCCAATAACTTTCTCTGCATGCCAATCTAGTTTTCCAGTCCCCACCCAATGGGTTTAGATATTCTTTATCAATAATTGAGAACTGGAAAGTATGATGTTCCCCTGCCTCACTGATGTGTTTATATAGCGCATTGTTAGAGTCTTTACATTTGATCTTATAATAATGTTCATAAATACGTTGCCTCAATTGTCTTTCAGTTTTACCTATATAGAATGCAGAGCATTCTATACACTTCGCTAAATACACTACCTGTTTAGTATAACAATTACCATCCATACTTTTAGAAAGAGTACTTATTCTAATGATTATGTTTATTATACAAGTAATCATCCACGTCATATATTAAGCCATTCTTGCTTATGCGATAGTTATGCTGAGTACCATTCATATACTGTTCTTATATATTATTTATGTATTATATGATGTATTAGATGATATTTTTTATGTATTTATTTGAACAAGAACATAATATATTTATACACATATTTATATTTATAATTATTTATTACATGATGATTATCAATTCTGATACACTTTTCAGATTTTAATATTTTATATTATGCTATATATCATATATATGAATATTAGTTAGTTATTTTAATATTGAGTGTCCATTTGAAGTGGGATGTTCCAACTATCACAGAATGTAGAATGTGCATATGAAATGAAGGGTTAATATTCCTGCAATAGTAGTGGTTCACATACACTGTGTTTCCAAGTATTTTAAGCTTTAAGTTGTAATTTCATACCCTATTTACTATGACATTTTGAAATTTAGGACATTGGAGAGTGTGCTGTTTACGTATGGAATATATACATTTTACTATTTTACTAATTTACTATTTGGAAATATAAAGTACATTATAGTTAAGTAACTATGGAATTTTTAAATTGTTTATGCCTTTAAGGATTCTTTTATCTTAAATAGTTTTTGGCGCCTAAATTCACATATAACATGAAGCAGTTGCTGATGTTAATTGTTCTGATGAAGTCTGCCTTTGGCGGATGAAAGCGCTTAACAGTGATTTTCGTAGTGGATTATGTTCCTGTCGTGTATTTTGATGTCTTGTGTCCATTAAAGTGTACTTGTTGGGGAAGCTGCGTTCATCCTTTATTACCTAATACCAGACCAGTCGGGTCTCTATCAATAAATAAAGTAGTAATAACTCCTGAATATATAAGCCTCAGTGTGGTTCTACAGAACTAAATGCATGTGGGAATTAAAAATTAACATCCCAAACTGATTTCAGTGTGTCTGAATCTTGAATGTTTAAGCCAAAATCTGTATATGGTGATGACAGTCAACAATTTTCAGATAGAATGAATGATTGTCTGACATACTAAACATCCATAGTTGTCCCCTGCCCTGTCATCAAAGTGTAGCAGGATGATGTATCTGATAAAATTCAAAATAACTAGGATAGTGATGTATCTGTAACAGGTCTAGCATGGCTAGCATGACAGTCAATTAAAAATCATTTGGAAACTATCACCCACAAGTTAATTGTGTTTCTATTACAAATGTATATCAATGTATAATTTATGAATGTGTCATCATTTTCTTTCTCCACCCCACCCTATAATTGCAAATTAAAAAACTCACTAAATATTGGTATGTGAACATTTCATTAACCATGGACTTTTGTCCTGTTGTTTCAAAAATATATGCATGTCCGTTGTTGCATGTGCCCTGTTCATACCTGCAAACCTGATGGCCTGTTGCCATTAATCAACCCTGCATGTTGTTTGATTGTGTATTTCTGTTCAAATAATGCATGTGATATTGATATGCCTGTTGTTCAATGGTGTTAATATCTGGGTGTTTGTTTAATGGGAATACCAATGCATGCTGTTACAACTAATTTGAATGGAATAATATGCTACTAACTCAAACTAACATAACATACTCACAAACCTAGAACGCTTGGGAAGGCAGGTCCCAGCAGACCCACCTCTCCCACCTCATCTGGCGATTGCACCTGGCACTAGTGCCCAGGCCGGACCCTCCTCCGGTGGCCCTGTGCCACCTTCAGGTGGAAGCGCTGCAGGGGATGGAGCCTGTCCCCCCTCTGCAAGCATGGCCGGAGGAGCCCATCCACTCACCCTCCAAGGTGTCCGGTCTGTGGTGCGAAGGGAGATTCAAGACTCTGTTCTTGGGCCCCTATGCCAGCTTGAGGCCTGGGTGGCACAGCTTACGGGCATGCCCATTGTCCCGCCTGCACAGCCCCCGGCACAGCCCCGTCCTGGGCTGTGAAGGAACAGTGGCAACTGCCTATGGGTGGGGATATCAGTTCCACTGTTGCCATCTGTGGGCTCATGTGCCCTGGATATCCCAACCTCCATCCCCGTCAATTGTGTAACCCCCCCACATGTGTCATACACTGCCCCTGTATGCGTCTTGTCTGTTAACCTACCCAACCTACCTCCCCAGCTATACCGACTACCTTCACCTGACATACCACTCTCACCTGATTAAAAAAAAAAAGGGCACTCTGTACCCACAAAAAAATTACGCCCCATACATAGCTGTCCATGTTGCACACATGTCCGCTGGACATTGAAACTGTTAAGTACAATTGGCTGTACAACAGGCATTAATGTTGTCCTGACACTTCTCTCAGGGGTGGAAGGTTTCAAATGTCACACCAAATTACATACAAATGCACAGCTGTTGCTGAGAAAGACATGGGCAGCTATGGGCCTCACCTACATCCTTCCTGCAAATCCCAAGCTTGTTTCCCTACTGTCTTACCCTCTTTGTGACCCCTTTTTCACCACTTTCCTGTAACCCCTTTTTCTTTTCTTTCAAAGAAAATAGCGCGGGTGTGCGCTTGTGTGCGCGGAGCTAAATGCCAGTGCGCATACATGAGCTCCACGCAAACGAGCGCAGACCTGGTTTTAAGTGCTTAAAAGTGCCTTTGGCACTTTTGATTGACAGGTCCTGTACTCATTTCGAAAGAAAAATAAATTCCCACTGTCAGTCTCGAACCCAGGACCTTGGTAACACTAGTCTGTATGACCTACCACTAAGCCATGACTATCATACAAGAACATAGTGCTAAAATAAATATAACATGTAATAGTAGGAATCAATATAAAGGCAATATAGGATGTGTACTACCCAAAGCATGTCAGGTAGATTTTAATGCCCGAATTACTGGATTCCCATACTAGTTTAGTGCTAACAGAAACAGCCCT
The DNA here is from genome assembly GCF_019279795.1 of Protopterus annectens. Classification (NCBI taxonomy): domain Eukaryota; kingdom Metazoa; phylum Chordata; order Ceratodontiformes; family Protopteridae; genus Protopterus; species Protopterus annectens. The sequence continues at coordinate 1,160,252,912 of NC_056747.1, read as the reverse complement.
GCTAATTGTTAGCTTGTACATAATAATGTAAGGTAATGTACATATATGAAAGTATGTATATGTACACATACATATATATATATATATATATATATATATATATATATTAATACATATGAAAGATAGTGGTAGGTGTCAGTATTCATACACACTCACTACAGGAAACAGTGAAGATAAATGCAGCACCCACTCGGGCATCATAGAAAAGCTCACCAGCTTAGATGTAAACCCATATGTCACAAGATGGGTTGCAAACTGGCTCAAGGACAGAACACACAGGGTTAGAGTTGCTGGTGCCATGTCAGACTCTAAGCCGGTCACGAGCGGTGTCCCACAGGGCTCAGTCCTGGGCCCCCTCTTGTTTGGCATTTATTTTTCTGAAGTGCAGGCAAACATAGGAGGATTGTGGCTGACAAAATTTGCAGATGACTGCAAACTGGGCACCATAATTGACACTCCATCAGACACAGACATCCTCCAGAGAGGTCTCATAGAAATGGATAACTGGTGCCAGAGCCATGGCCTTAAGCTAAATGCCAAAAAATGTATAGTCATACCCTTTGGGAAAAACAAGGTAACCCCTAATTACCACATAGGTGGTAATCCATTAAACACGGAAGAAGTTATCAGGGACCTGGGGACCCAAGTTGACAGTAACCTCTCTTTTGACACTCACATTGCCAAAGTGGTTAGGAAGACCTTCTACATTGCCCACCTGATCATGAAGGGATTCACATCCAGATCAGGAGAGGTCATTGTACCCCTGTACTCTTCACTTAGACCAATGATTGAGTACAATGCCCCATTCGGAATGTACCTTACCCGACACCTGCAGCAGTTGGAAAGACCCCAAAAGTTCCTCACCAAAAGGATAAAGGGGCTCAAACATATGTCATACGATGCCCGACTGAAGAAACTCCAGCTCTATTCAGTCGCATACCGTCTGCTCAGAGGTGATCTGTGCCTGACATACAAGGCCATGTCCAACCCGGAATTAATGGACATGCTCCACCTCAAAAAATCCAAATCCACCAGAGCCACGAGAGCAAGAGACTTAAACCTCAACATGGATATAAATAGGACGTGCTGGAGGGACAGATTCATCACCCAGAGACTTCCTACACTATGGAACAGAATCCCAGTCCATGTGAGGCAGAGCCCCTCACTGACTCTGTTCAAGAGAAATCTTGACGAGTGGATGGGAGATCGTAGGTTTACCCCGGGAATCATCTCTGTATCACTGATGGACAGAGGCACAGCAAACTAATGGGTATAGTATTCTCATCCTAAGGGGTGGTGAAAGCCACACACACTCTGGCTAGGCTTATAAATGCCCTAGGGCAGATAGCCTAGTATGAACCTATGAACCAGAATCTGCAACACAGCCTGACTCCTGTGAGACTTACTAACCCTTTTAACTGCTTAAAGGTGCCTTCAGCACTTTGATTGACAGGCCCTGTACTCAATTTCAAAGCAAAATAAAAGCATACTATTAGGCCCTACCACAAGACCATTGTAGCACTAGTCTGTATGACCTACCACTAAGCCATGACTCTCATACAGGAATTTAGTGCTAAAATAAGTAGAACATGTAATAGTAGGAATGAAGATAAAGGCAATATAGGATGTGTACTACCCAAAGCATGTCAGGTAGACTTTTACTGTCCTAATTACTGGATTCCCATACTAGTTTAGTGTTAACAGAAACAGCCCTGCTAATTGTTAGCTTGTACTTAATAATGTAAGCTAATGTACATATATGAAAGTATGTATATGTACACACACACACATATATATATATATATATATATATATATATATATATATATATATATATATATATAAATACATATGGAAATATAGTTGTAGGTGTCAGTATGCATACACACTCACTACAGGGAACAGGTGAGAGAAATGCAGCAACCTGAATTTACAACACAGCATGAATCATGAGAGACTTACTAACCTTCACACTCACAGAACACTGTCGACAGCATACCAGCATGGTCCACGCCCTTACAATCTGAAAGGGCAATGCCTATCTCACATACCCTTTTATAGAACTGTCCTGAAATCACAGTGAGACATGCAATCAGTGCACAACTGGCTGCATGCAATTAGCAAATGCTGCCTTACAATTGGTGCAGAGGCCATCACATGGACCTATGCAGATACCTACAAAAGCATCCAGTACTAACACTCCACACATGCAATACATTCATTACACCAAACTGATGGAGAGCGAGAGAGAGAGAAAAAGAAAGAAATAAATAAAGCAATAAAGGCAGTAATAAAAAAAAAACTGCATCATCACAGCAACAAAACCAGCAGCAGCAGCAGCAGCAGCAAACAGCAATTAGCACCAGTGACACAGCAACAGCTGACACAAACACAGGTAATGCAAAGTAGCAGGTTAATACTGTGTTTACTGTGAAACCTCCAAATGTATCATAGTTCACTATCTATAGGTATGTTCATGAGATAGGTTGTGTGTACATAGTCCTGATATATATACATATGTAATATTGCTGTACATGTCTTCCATACTTAAAACTTCCATAGCTTAGAACACAAGGCCAGTTATGCATATGATGCAGTAGTTCCCAGGGTCAGTAGAGGTTCCTCCTCATTGGTGTGGGACCACTGTGTATGTATGGCACTGTTCCGGTACATATTCTGTAGTATGGCCAGGGTTTAATATCAGTCTGTAATGTGGTGTTATGTCCTCTAGGGGTGAACGTATCACACATCCAGGGATACCATTTTGTAACAGTGATGCTGTGTGTTCTGCAATGTTGAGGGTGGCCCTCACCTGGACATGTGAGATGATAGGGAGGTTACATTCATCTGTGATAACTAATTCCACTTGTGTAGGAGAATGGGGGGTGATACCTGCACCTAAACTGTCTGCAACAATGTTGCCAATATCTGTGCATTTGGTGAATGTGAAGCATCTTACCACTGCTGACCACAGATGCCTTGCCTTCATGTGAATCTGCTCTGTGCTGCAGTAGCCTCCTGCTATTGTTATACAATGTGCCTCTATCTGTAGTCCACTGGACAGGATAAATAAGTGGTGTGCATACGGTCTGGGTTAGATATGTGTGTGCACATTACATGCACTATGTGGGATGTCTGTGGTAAGCTTTTGCAAAGGGGCCAGCAGTGTGTGTTGTGGCTTCCACTGGCCCAGTGGGCTGCATGGATAGCATCACAGTCCTAACTAGTGAATAACTGTGTAATTACATACATACATAGCAAGGTAGTGTACTGTGCTTGTGGTGTTGTTGGGATATGTATATCCAGGCTGAGTAATGTGTGTCCACATCACAGTGTTGGATGGCAACACACATACAGTATGTTGGGATGAACACCCAGAGTGTTTCAGAAGTGTTGCCTGTGCAGAAATATCTGGCCATTACCTGCGCATCCCCCACAACACACACACATGCAACATATGGCAGAAGTAGTATAGCAGTACACATAGGTTCATAGGTTCATACTAGGCTATTTGCCCTAGGGCATTGATAAGCCTAGCCAGAATGTGTTTGTCATTTGCCACCCAATTAAAATGTATTTTGCTATGCCCTTTTCCAAGGTTAGTATACTGTGCCTTTGTCTAACAGTGACATAGAAGTGATACCCAGGGTACAACTATGATCTCCCATCCACTCATCCAGATTCCTATGGAAGAGAGTCAATGAGGGACTCTGCCTAACCTGTACTGTGAGTTCATTACAGAGTGAAGGGAGCCTCTGGGTTATGAATCTGTCCCTCCAGCATGTCCTATTTATTTCATTGCTAAGGTTCAGGTCTCTTGAGCGTGTGGCTGTATGGTATTTTGATTTCCTGAGGTGCAGCATGTCCATTACTTCTGGGTTGGACATGGCTGTATACATCAGGCACAGATTGCCTCTGAACAGGCAGTATGCCACTGAGTCCAGCTGGATTTTCTTTAACTGGGCAGCATATGGCATCTGTTTGAGCCCTTTGATCCTCTTGATGATGTACTGTTGGGGTTTTTCCAGTTGCTGTAGGTGTCTGGTTACGCAGACAGTCGCCCATGGGTTCTCGTGGGGGCATCCGTGGCCGTACTGCCTCTGGCCGATGTGCCCAAGGAGGTATGTCAACCTCCACTATGTTTTGGACTGTTATGCAGGCACAGGTGCGTATGGAAAGGTACACCAGACAGGGTCTGAGGGAGCTGACAGCATGTTGCACAACCATGACAGATGGCATGCGTGACATTGCGAATGCTATTCGTAATTTCACAGATGTCATTGACAGACGTTGTGGGGACATACAACAGCTGCTCCACAACCAGATGTCCATGGGCCAGGGTGATGGTGTGCGTTTGCGGCGTTGACGTGGCCGTATGCCGGCAACAGCACCAGCTGGCAGTCGCCGACAACAGGCCCACTCACGCACCTCAAGTGCCAGCAGCAGCCCCAGCAATGCTGGGTTAGTGCTGTCATCAGGACGCCCCAGGAGACAACGTGCACGTGGCTCTGGACAGTCCCAACAGGGAACTGTGTCCAGTCAACACACACCCGCTTCCGATGACAGTACCCAGTCTGGGTTAGTACCGGATACGGTCCATAGCACCCCTGCCAGGCACAGGTACTGTGTCCATGCCCACAGACACTGATCTGGATGACCTGACAGGTGCAGTCTGTGGCTGTCCACAAAACCCTGTACATGGCAGCCATTATGTGGGACTGTGTGCGTGCTTACACACATGCAGAAATTTAACACCTAGGGCAAACGCATACACACACACACTGCACCAACACTGGTCCACCCTGTACTGCTGCCCCTCAGAAACACACATGCACACACGTCAATTGGTGGTACCAGTGGCTGGCTTGGGCATACCTAACCCACACCCTGTGCATATGATGACACTGTGCCACCTCCTGCATACTACAACATCAGTGCAGGAAAAGGTAAACACATTGCTGATACACAGGGTGACTACATAGATGTGTATAAGTAGTAACATGTTGGTAACTGTTCACTGTTCCACTATGACTGTGTGTATATCCCAGCATTCCTGCTGCAGTAACTGTATGAATGTCCTGAATTGTTATCTGCACCCATACTACTTACCAAAGTGTACCAGCTGCACACCATCACATGCTACCATTGACTATGGGAATGTGCATCATGTGCTGTATTGTAGATTCAGCTATATGTATCTGTTCTGTCACACATGCATTTACACACACCCTGCTACCCCCACACATGCACACGCTCACCTGCCATTTCCATTATTTATTACCCTACATGAGTAGCTGTCGACACATGACAGGTACACATTTGAAAAGTGCACTATTTGGATTACTACCGATTTCCTCCTCTCTACCTGTACTCACAGGGCGCAGGCAACCTCATTAGTTTAAAAGTGTAATGTGCATCAGGTACTGTGGTTCCCTGATTGCCACATCCAACATGTTTTCCATACGGAAATGCACACACAGAAACATCCCACATCCACACACTTGCCTTGCCACATCCAACATGTTTTCCATACGGAAATGCACACACAGAAACATCCCACATCCACACACTTGCCACATTCAGGTTTCAAAACACTATCTAGGTATGTTCTGGTACATGTGCATGTTACAGTAGCATGTAGCACTATACTGAGTACTGGCAGTTGTCTGTTGTCATGTTGTTTGTATAGGGTGCTGTCAACATCACTGTTTGTTAAGGGAAATGTGCACCCTGCAGTGCGTAGCCCCATTTGGCAAAAGCCACATCCCACCCCCAGCATTGTGCACACACACTAACCCCACTCACACTAAAACAAATACTTTCCATTTGCAAGATTCAAACCCCTACCTAACTGTGTTATGACACTAGAGACAGACACATTAGCAGAGTGCGCTATTTGCATTAGTGGGAGAAATCCTTTCTAATGCTGTACTTAGAGGGTGCTGACATCATCTGTGTTTAGGAAGAGGGATGTGCACCCTGTAGTGTGTTCTCCCATTTGGCAAAAGGCACTTTTCCCTCACAGCATTATGCACACACACAAACCCCACTCACACTAACTCACATACATTCCCTTTGCAGGATTCAAACCCCTACCTAACTATGTTATGACACTAGAGACAGACGCATTAGCAGAGCGCGCTATACGAATTACTGGGGAGCTTTAATTCAGGTAATATAGTTATAGAGTGCTGACATCATCAGTGTTTCAAAAGGGGAATCTGCATCCTGTAGTGTACTGTCACAGTTGCAAATAGGGCATTTCCCACACACACATAGATGTGTTTGAGGTTTGCATATGTGGGGGATCCAGTACTCCAGTGTGATTAGTATATGGTTCGATTGCAACAATGAGGTATATACTTCAAGTGGTGAGCATTTTGTACTCATGTTTGTGATGATCAGGTCTAGTATATTTTCCCCTCTTGTGGGAATGTTGACTACTTGTTCCATAGCTAAAGAGTTTCTGAACTATGGGAACCCTAGAGCTTGGGTATTGTGGCTTGAGTAATGTTCACAGTCTATGTTTGGGTAGTTAAAGTCACCCAGTATGATGGTGTTTGCAGAGAAATCTATACTCTCCTGTGTCGTCATGAAGGCTGTGTGGGATTCCTGAGTTTGAGAGGGTGATGTAAGAGCTCCTCTGTGTCTCTTTCCATGTGGTCCAGGGAGGTACGTCTCAGGTTGTTCACACCAGCATGGACAATGACTGCCTCATACTTGTACTTGCTGTGGAGTGACCTGAGTGCTTGTGTTATGTGGCACATTCTATCACCCGACAGGTAGCTAAATGTGACCCTCACCTTGCTCAGTCTGGAGAGCGGGACGTCAGTGTGTCTGACTATGGCATCACCTATTATAGGTGTGTCACACATTGTGTTTGGCCTTATGGGCTGTGCCTGTTAAGAACACTGACTTTGTGAGGTCTTTGTTGCTTGAGATATGTGTTCATGTGGGATGCAGCATGTCTGGCCATGTCATTTCTGTCCGTTGTCTGGTAAGTATCACCATGTGAGAGTGTTTGATCTCGCCGTTTATTCTTACACCTGGGTTCGGAGCCGATCCTCGGCTCCGTGTCGGCCGCTTGCAAGCTCTGCATCGAGAAGAAGCTCGAGACCAACCTAACTCCCACAATCCCCCTCTGCCTTTACCTCAGATCTAGTTTGCCGCTGCAGAGATCGCATCAGTTTGATGAGCTCGAGCAACCTTAAGCTAAGATTTATATTTTTTCTTATATTTCTTAGAAATTCTTCTTCTATATATTATCTAAGTGACTGTGTGTGTGTGTTTATAGTGTTTCGAGGATTCCTCGGTTCCATATAAAGTTATTTAAACTTTATTAGAGTTTTCCCTCGGGGCCTAACCCCACTAAAGTTACTGGATTAGGCATCCCTTTTACTGGATTGACTACTAGATTGACTTTTTTACTGGATTGACTAAAGTTACTGGATTAGACATACCTACTGGACTGGGCTTTTATAAAATTAACCTTATTACTTTTAAGATGTCTGAGAAAGCTAAGTCTGGCTTTAAACTTTGCCAATGTGGGCAAAAGATGTCAGTGACTGATAATCATAGTTCCTGCGTCTACTGTCTTGGCCCACTCCATCTGCAAGAAGACTGTTCAATTTGTCATTCTTTCAGTGGAAGGGTCATGACAGATAGGCGCAGGAAACTTATGGATAGGGGTCTTTTAAAACCTACCTTTCAAGAGGCTCTGGATGCATCAGACCATGCATCCAAATCCTCGAAGGAATCGAAGACGTCGGAGCCCAGGTCATCGGCTCCGAGCTCTTCAGTTAATGTTCATTCACCGGTTCCACAGACTTCGGGGCCGAGTGTTGAACTTTTGTCAGTATCCGAGCCTCGAGTCTTGGAACCGGTGATGGAGCTCCCTCCACCGACACTGTTGAGGTCGGCTCCGTCTTCGATTCCTTCGACGCGCTCTTCCAGACCCCTCTCCGACTCCGATGTAGACCGCGTGGTGCAGAAATTAATGGAGAATACGGCCTTATCCAAGCTCATCTCTGTCTCCTCTCAGTTGGTGTCGAGACTCGAAGGCCTACCCTTATCTCCATCTGTTCCTCCTCCGAATCCTATTCAGTCTTCGGAGCCGGAAGAGGCTGATCTGCTGATTGTGGAGCCCTCGGTGCCAGAACCGTCCTTCTCTCGGTCGGCTCCGTTCACCTCGACTCCGTCGGATCCGTTACGAGTCTCGGGCCGAAGATCCATCCTTGGTTCCAGGACCGAGAGTCGGACCGATGTTTCGTTCCGACGCTCCCTCTCGGGCCTCGGCTCAGATCGACTCGGCTCCGTCCTCGGGTCGATGCCTTCTGTGCCTGTCTCGGGATTCTTCCCATTTCCTCGAACCGGGAGATACCTCGACTCGGGACCCGGGGGCCTTCGACCTCATGAGGAAGGTGTTGTCTACCCAGACAACCACATCAGCAGAAATAGCTTCTCCTCCCCATAAAGGACCGTTATCCTCCTCTGCACCCACGGCTACATCTAAGCGTCGAGCACCTGTGTCTCAGCCACCCCTGGAGGGTGCACCCTATTCCTCTGAGGCTTCTTCGGATGCTCCCCCTGAAGAAGTTCAGAGGAAAAGATTGTGTAAGAGGAGACACTTAGATTCTCCACAAGAATCATTGACATCGGACACTGACTTAGATGAGTCAGAAGGGTCCCCAAAGTCACCCTCAGAGGATGTCTCTTTTTCTGACATCCTGGAGATCCTAAAGCAGAGAGGTGATTGGCAAGCCCTCCCCCCTTCTGAGGATGAGTCAGTTTTGCTGAAGGCATTCGGTGCTCGCCCTTCCTCCTCCTGGGTCACTCCGCCCTTCGATGAGTTGATGGAGCTGATTGCTCGAAGGGCGTGGGAGACGCCTGACATGATGGAGCTAGTCCCTAGAAAGCCTAACAAATATATTACTGCCCCTCAGGATAAGGCTTATCTGACAAAGGGAGTTCCAGTGGAAGCTATGGTGGTGGCAGCGGCCACGAAAAAGGAGATGTCTGAATCTTCCTCATCTGTCCATCCGCCTAACAGAGATTCTAGGACTATGGACAGGTATGGGAAGCGCATTTTTAGTTCAGCGGCTTTTTCTATGCGATCCCTGAACTACTTGACCCACTTCACATGGCTACAGAGGGATCTAATCAAAGAGTTGGGAGATACCCTCCAGGGTACTACAGATGCTGCTATTTCAGAAAAAGTTACGGCACATCTCAATACCCTTACATCCATTGTAAACTCGTCCATGAGGCTGATCTCATACGCAGCCGAAGGATCGAGTAGGGCAGCAGCTTCAGCGATTGCTCTCCGCAGACAATCCTGGATGCGCTTATGTTCTTTTGCGGAAGCTTTCAAGTCTTCCTTTACTAACGCCCCATTTGATGGTGCCACTCTCTTTGGCCCTAAAGTAAAGGAGACCCTTACCCTGTGTGAGCAGGAGGGAAAGACTCTGTCTGCTGTCGGAGTCCGTTTTTCCACCCCATCCAGACCGTACCCCAAAGGGCAACGTGGTGGAAAAATGTGGTTTCGAAAACCCCAAGGATCTTTCCCAGGCACACAGGGTGATGTCCCCTCTAGAGGCAGAGGAGGGGGCAGAGGTGGAAGACGCCACCCTGGCGGCAGAGGGGGTCCGCAAAACCAAGGTGACAGGGATACACCCCCTGGAAAACCTTTCCAGCACTCCTGAGAGGAGGCCCGACTGTCCTGCTCTGGAGGCAGTCGGGGGGTCACTTAGCTTTATACCCTCAGGCCTGGCAAAATCTTACATCAGACAACTGGGTAAAAAGCGTTGTTACCAGAGGCTAGATAATACCCTTCCTATTGCCCCCAATTCCGAAGAGAAGACTCCCAGATGTACCGCCCCATCTGCAAGACCCTGCAGCTATAGAAATTTCAAAGCTGCTAGAAAAAAGAGTCATCCAACCAGTCCCAGCAGACCAAAGAGGATTCGGAACTTACTCAAGGTTCTTTTTAGTTCCAAAGAAGACAGGGGACTGGAGGCCGATTCTGGACCTAAGCAACCTCAATACCTTCGTCAAGAAAGAAAAGTTCCGAATGGTCACGCTTCAATCGATCCTTCCATTTTACAGAAGGACGACTGGATGTGCTCAATAGATCTGAAGGACGCATACTACCACATCAAAATGGCCAGGGCATCCAGGGATCACTTGCGCTTCCGGCTGGGAGCCAGCCACTTTCAGTTTCGAGCCCTGCCCTTTGGTCTGACCTCAGCCCCCAGGGTTTTCACCAAATGCATGGCAGTGGTGGCGTCTCACCTGAGACGCCTGGGATTCCAGGTGTTTCTGTATCTGGACGACTGGCTCCTTTCTGCCACCACCCAGCGTCAACTAGTTCAGGCCAGGGATTACACACTACAGCTTTGTGTTCATCTTGGAATTTCCGTAAATTTTGAAAAATCTTCACTACAGCCATCACAGCATATCTCATTCATAGGAGCAGAATTGGATATGCATCATTTAATTCTAAGACTTCCTCCAGAAAGGATAGCCTCACTACAAAGCCACATTTCTCTCCTCCTGTCATCCAGAAAGTCCCCAGCAAAACTGGTTCTGAAGGTTTTGGGTCTCATGGCAGCTTCTCTCATTGCGATACCATTGGGAAGACTGCACATGAGAGTTCTACAATGGCTACTGTTTGCACAATGGTCGTTCCAACAGCTACCTCTGACACACGAAATTCTGATCACAAATACATGCAAATCACACCTAGACTGGTGGCTTCAGACTTGCAACCTTTCCAGCGGAAGACCATTTGTGCTACCCACGCCGACAGCTACGGTGACCACAGACGCTTCCCTGATAGGGTGGGGGGGCATCTTTCAGGGACAGACAGTCCAAGGCGAATGGACCAATTTAGAGTACAATCTGCACATCAATGTCCTAGAGTTGAGGGCAGTGTTTCTAGTGTTGCAACACTTTGCTCCCCTTCTTCCTCTAGGGACTATTGCAGTTCAGACGGACAACATGTCCGTAGTCTGGTACATAAACAAACAAGGGGGAATCAAGTCTTATCAGCTTATGCAGAGAGGCCATGAGAATCTGGCAATGGGCGGAGTCCACGGGTCGCTTTCTTATTGCAACGCACATCCCGGGGTCATCCAACGTCATAGCCGACAGGCTGAGCAGAGCAATCCTGTTGCCTCACGAGTGGTCCCTAAAACAGTCATTTGCGAAGAAGATTTTTCGCAAGTGGGGCCAGCCGTCCTGCGATCTTTTTGCGTCTCCAATGAACGCCAAATGCAGGAGCTACTTTGCCCTATTACCCCCTCCAGGGGAAGTCCCCAGGGACGCTGGTTCACGATTGGCCCGAGGCCTCCTGTACGCTTTTCCTCCCTTTCCCCTGATTGCGAAGTTTCTGCAGAAAGCCAACAACCTGCAAAGGACGATTATCCTCATTGCCCCATTCTGGCCTCATCAAATTTGGTTTCCCTTTCTTCGGCACACGCATTCGGGGACCCTGGATCCTGGACCCGGAGCCAGATCTACTGACCCACTCGTCAGGGGCTCCCCACCCCTCGCTCTTCTCACTCCATCTAGCAGCCTGGCTGCTCCGCTTCCCTACTTAGCCAGGTCTGATCTTCTTTCACCTGCAGTTCAGAATATACTAGTGGCTTCTCATAAAGCTTCCATTACAAAGACCTACACTAGTAAATGGAAGCGCTTTGTTTTTTGGGCAAATACACAGCATTTGGATCCTGTTATGGCTCCCTTAAACAAGATCAGAGTTGTTCCACCAAGGAGCTTCTCCTGCCACTTTAAGAGTGCAATTGGCTGCCATTTCCAACTTTCATGTAGAAGAATGTGGGGCACCTATTATGGCCCACAGACTTTGTAAGGCCTTTTTAAAAGGATCTTTCCATATTAGACCACCAGTTAGAACTCCTACATCTCCTTGGAATCTGAACCTTTTATTGTCTAAATTGATGTTGCCTCCGTTTGAACCGGCTTCCTCTTGTCCATTGAAGTATTTGTCGTGGAAGACCCTCTTTTTGGTGGCCATTACATCGGCTAGGCGGGTGTCAGAGCTTCAGGCTCTTTCTATTAAGCACCCTTATCTGATTTTTCACTCTGACAGAGTATCTCTTCGCACTAATCCATCCTTTCTCCCCAAAGTCTGTTCTATTAATAAAATTAATCAATCCATTGAACTCCCCACCTTTTTCAAAAATCACTCCAATAAGTTGGAGTATATGTTACACAAGTTGGATGTTCATAGACAACTTAGATTTTACTTGGATAGAACAAAGGATCACAGGAAATCAGATCAACTTTTTATAGCCTTTGCGGACAGCAGGAAAGGTGTAGCAGTTACCAAACGAACCCTTTCCAAATGGCTAACTGATTGCATTATATTTGTTTATGCTACTTCGGAACAAACCTTACCTTTCAAACCCAAAGGACACTCTACAAGATCAGTATCTACATCCCTGGCTCATGCAGCTCGTTTACCATTAGACACTATTTGTGCAGCTGCCACTTGGTCTAAACCACATACATTCATTTCTCATTACAAGGTGGACAAGGTTTCTAGGGATAGGGCAACCTTTGGTTCCACTGTGCTCAAGAACGTTCTCCCATGAGTTCCTCAGGAACATGGAGCTAGGGGCCTACCCAGGTGTAAGAACAAGCGAGATCGAACACTCTCACATTTAGAAGTTATGTCCTTACCATAACGTTCCATGTGGAGTGTTCATCTCACCTTGTTCTTACATTCCCAACCTCCCACCCTCAGGAAGAACGTACAGTTTGGTGCCTGGTCTGGTTTATTCTGCTTCTGCATTCGCAGTTGTTGTGTATATATGTATGTACATATGTATATATAGGTATAAGTGTTCTTGCAGTTATGTAGTTTTTGCATGAGTATGTTTCTCTCTCTGACTTCTGGTTTGCTTGCAAACTAGATCTGAGGTAAAGGCAGAGGGGGATTGTGGGAGTTAGGTTGGTCTCGAGCTTCTTCTCGATGCAGAGCTTGCAAGCGGCCGACACGGAGCCGAGGATCGGCTCCGAACCCAGGTGTAAGAACAAAGGCGAGATGAACACTCCACATGGAACGTTATGGTAAGGACATAACTTCTAATTTGGTGACATAGGTATTCATATGTCAGCTGGTGAGCATTTGCAGTGTTACCTACTGAAAGTGGTACAGCTTGTTTGTTGTACAATGGACTACATGCAGCCCTGCTTACAGTAGCTATGTTTGCATGCATGTTTCCTTGCAGTTACCCTGGAATACTGATCCAACCTGCCATGCAGAGTTACACAGCTTCTGTGGACTCCTAGTGACATCTGCATAGCTTACTATATGTATGTTCATGTCTCACTTGACAGAATGTCACTGTTTCTCCTGTGCACATGTACGTTGCCTGTGACACTTTGCATATGACTTACCTGGCATCTGTCCACGTGAGCAGTCATATATGCCACTGCAGGACTCTAAACCTGATGATGCACACACTCAAACATTCCTCAGCATGGAGAACATCGCTATCTGTGCAGTAACAGATACAGGATTCAGGGCTACCAACAGCACCCCAGCACTACCAAGTTATACCTCATACCATGCTTTTCAGGCCCAAAACTTGCACAAAACCACAAAAGGAGGGGGTGTATTGATATTCATCCAAGATACCCACACCTCCAGGTTGATGGCAAAGCACCAAACATCAGAGACTATCCATATGCAAGTAACAATGGGTAAAACTGCCTTCCAGGTTATAGCCTGCTATAGACCACCCTCACAAACACAAGAACCGCACTTGGCCTTCCTGAAAACAGTTGGAAATATGTAGGTCTGTCCATACACCATTATATTGGGTGGGTTAAACTACCCAAACATAGACTGGGAGCATGACTGTAGCTCCAATACCCTAGCCCACAGATTACTAGAATTTATATACCAATATGCTATGGAACAACTTGTTACCACTCACACAAGAGGGGAAAACATACTGAACCTGATCATCACCAACATGGGGACTCTATGCTCCAGACCAGAAGTGTATCCCTCACTGGTAAGATCAGACCATAAACTAATCTCACTGGATATTCACATCCCAAGGCCACCCCCTGCACAGAAGAATACAGTCAACAACTCATGTAAAGCATGTTCACACTCCTCATAAATGATGTGTAAACCTTCAAAGCCCCCAGGCCTGTTGAAAATATGGACCAGACTGCAGATACCTGTATAAAGGCATTCTATGGACACCTTCAGGAATGCATGGATCATGCAATCCCAAATAAAAGCAAGACCCAATCCTCCAAAGGCAGACGTCCTGTGTGGTGGACACCAGCCATAAACAAACTATACAATAGAAGGATGAAGCTACTAAATGATACAACAAACTCCCAAAATGTGAAGGCATCACTGATGAGTATTAGAAGAAAACTACAGGCACTCATAAGATTGTCTAAGGCCATCTTTGAGAGAAGATTCCACAAGACAAAGAGGATAATCACAAGGCTTTCTGTAGTTATGTTAGGAACCTGGGTGGTAATTCTCAGATATGCTCAGAGGTAGTCCAAGATGTCAAAAGAAATACCAAACACACAGACATTGCCAACATCCTAGTGGACAGGTTCACTGCTACCTTCTCCCCCCCTCCACACCAAAAGGGCAAATATTTCTCCCAGCAGAGTGCTGCCCCCGCTGACATCTCAGATGCTCAGGTAAGAGCTGCCCTCTCCAAAGCAATAAACACTGCATCAATGGGACCAGACAGTGTCCCAGGCTGTGTCCTACATGGACTCCAAGAAGATCTACACCCAGACATAACACTACTGTTCAATCCCAGCCTTACTACACAATATGTGGCCAAAGAGTGGCGTACAGCAACAGTGGTCCCTCTACATTTAGGTGGTGCCTTAACGGATCCTGGACACTATCGCCCCATAAGTCTGAATAGCTTGGTCTGCAAAGCTATGGCAAGGATCATAATGAACCTCATAAATATAGATATTGGGGACCTACAGACACTGCATCATACACAGTTTGGCTTTGTTAATGGCACATCCTGCCTCTCAAACCTGTTTGATTTCTTTGAAACAGTCACCAAGGCCACTGTCAAGGGGAAGGTGGTCTACACAGCCTACCTGGACCTTGCATAAGCCTTTGATACAATACCCCACTTGTGCATTCTAGGAAGCTCACCAGTGTACATATTAACCCCTATGTCACTACAGATATTGCACAGTGGCTCAAGGGCAGAACACACATGGTTAGAATTGCTGGAGCCATGTCAGCCTCAAAACCAGTTACAAGTGGTGTCCCACAAGGCTCAGCCCTGGGATCTGTCTTGTTCAGTATATATTTATCAGAGGTACAGGCCGACATGGAAGGACTGTGGCTGAGCAAGTCGCAGATGACTGCAAACTGGACGCCATAATCAACTCTCCAGCCAACACACGCATCCTCCAAAAGGGCCTCTTAGAAACAGACAACTTGTGCCACAGCCATGGCCTCAAGCTGAATGCCAAAAAGTGTATAGTCATCCCCTTTGGCAAAAACAAAGTGACCACAAAGTACCACATATGTGTTAATCCATTAAGTACAGATGAAGGAATTATGGACCTTGGGGTACACAAGTTGATAGCATTCTCTCATTTGACAACCACATGGCCAAAGTGGTTAGAAAAACATTTTATATAGGCCACCTCATAAATTGCTGAATAAACTAGTAAGCTGAAAGGAACAGCAACCTTGAGTCCCGGTCTTTGTAAAATATTTTAATAGAAAAACACAAAATGTAAAACCAACAAGAAACATAAAATCCACAGTCTATGAACCAAACGATACTAAGCGCTTTCACCCATCAACTGGGGCATCATCAGAGTACAATTAACATGTTGCTAGTCATCCCTTAAATACTGTTAGAATACCATTAATCTAATAATTAATCAATTAGTTAAAAAAACAGAACGTGTATATCTTAAAGGTACTCAACCCACTTAAAAATTTCTTACAATATAGATGTTAGTCAATGTTTGTGTTTATCTAATGTTTGTGTACAATGAATATAAAATGCAACAATCAATATAATCTAAAAATATAATATTAAACAAAATACTGGAAGTTTTTAAAAATAATTAAATAGGAAAATGGTTAATGGTGATTTGATTAATGTTAAATAAATGTAATATACTGGTCAATAATTAAACAAATAATTATACTATCATATAATTACATATATTAAAAATAATAATAATAATAATAAACTATTATAAAAGTATTTTATGTTATCAAATATAAATAGTAAATATAAATATCTTTTAATATAATAAATAGTTCATTTAAAAATATGTATATATGGAAAAAATTGTGTGTTTATGTAAAAAATTTTTTTAAAAATACACAATAAATCATTTAATCAGTTCATATAAAATGAGATCGAAGTTTAAGTGTGCTAGAAATGGAAATTTGTTCATTCAGACCAGGCCATTTGCTGGCATTCAACCTAAGCTGCCATAAACATTCTTTGGCTTCAAGTAAGTTTTTTACATCTCCACCTGTGTGTACATTAACTGGTATTTTGTCAATAACAAAAAATAAAAAACGTTTAAAATTTGTACAATTAATACTATGATTAAATAACATGTTAGTAGTCTTGTGTCTTTTTATATCACTAAGATGTTCAATAACACGTGTTTTTAGTCTTCTTATAGTTTTCCCCTATATAGAATGCGTTACATACTGAACATGTTGCTAAGTAAACAACCATGGTGGAATTGCAGTTGCAGTGGCCTGGACATTTAATAGTTTTTCCATAATTATAAATAGTAGTGTATGGTCCATCGTTAATAAATCTACAGACTTGGCATGATCCACACTTACTCATCTTAGAATGTCTCAACAGGTCACTATTAGTATTGTTTTCAAATAATTTCTTTAAATTTTTCCCTTTACTAAATACTATATTAGGTGTACTTCCTAAAATGCTTGAAATCTCAAAATCTGTCTCTATAACACTGGTCCATACTTCTTGGATACAAGTCACAATCTCATTTGTTCTGTTGTTATATGGAATAATTAATGCATCATTCCTATTAATATTAACCTTGGGAATAACCTCCTCCAGCGTGTCACAAGTGATAATAGGTTTATATGTCGTGAACCTCTTTGTTTTTACCTCTTGACTAATTTTGGATACTAGGTCATAGGGATAACCTCTTTCATAGAACATAGTCATTAGTTTGTCTAGTTCATATTCAAACAATCGATTGTCACTTATTATTCTAGACAATCTAACCATTTGGCCCTTAACCAAGTTCCTCTTTTGAAAAAAAGGGTGACAACTATCAAAATGTAGGAATGAATTTGAATGCGTTTTTTTCCTAAATAGAGTAGATGCAATGGTATTGTTCACAACTGAGAGCTTAATGTCTAAAAATTCCACATTATTTTCATAAATGTGACTTGTAAACTTTAAAAATTCGGTAGTTTGTTCTAAGTATTTAATAAAATCATTAAATTCTTCATTGGATCCTCCCCAGAAAATTAAAATGTCGTCCAAGTAGCGTAGGTAAAGTAAAATCTTCTTCCAAAATACACTGGTGCATACAAATTCAAACTCCCATTGTGCTAGAACTAAGTTAGCATAAATGGGGGCACATCTGGCCCCCATAGCTACACCTTTTTTCTGTATGTAATAATTGTTGTTAAAATAAATAAAATTATTTTCTAAAACTAGTTCTAGCATAGATGTAAGTAACCGATTTTCAGAATGGTTCAAACCGTTGTCTGTTTAGACAAATTTCAAACATTTCTGTCCCCTTTTCATGGGGGATGACAGAAAATAGGTTTACTACATCAATAGTAGCCATCAGAAAGTTGGTTTGAAAATCAAAATTTTTACTAAATTCTCTTACAAGTTCTAAACAATGCCAAGAGTCTCTGAGAATATGTGGTAAACTATTCATAACTCCTTTGCATTTTAAGTCAACAAATGCTGCTAAAACTTCAGTTTTAGAACCCTTGGCTGAGACAATAGGTCTTAATGGAGGATTTTGTATATCCTTGTGAATTTTTGGGATACCAAAAATTGAAGGCGTGATAGGAAATTCAACAGATATGTATTTATAAGTGTTTTGATCAATACTTGCGTCCATCAAATAATCATAAGTTAACCAGTCAATTTTAGTGTAAGCCTTATTTACTTCATACCTAGTCACTTTTTCGTATGTATCATCAGTTAGTAAATCTGTCATTTTTGCATAATAGTCATTGTTCAACATTGACTACCCCCCCCCCCCCACCTTTGTCAGGCTTCATAATCCTATACTTATCAGAACCAGTTATTTCTTTTAATTTTAAATTCAACATGTTTTTTTTCAAATTTGAATTCTGTTCAGGAAAAAAAAAATGTGAAGAACAAAATTGTTTAAATTTTTTCAAATTTTTTTTTAAAAAGAAAAGATTTTTTAAGAATTAAAAATTTGTGGAGTTTAAAAAAAATTCAAATAAAAATGTTGGTAATAAAAATCTAAAAAAAAAAATTTAAAACCAAAACAATTATATTGTTAAAAGTAAATGTCAAAATTAAAATTTAATAATTTTGTAGTTAAAATAAAAAACAAACAATTAACAATTAATCAAATTAAAAAAAAAAATTAAATAAAATAAAGTTAAAAAAAATCAAAAGTAGTAGTTAGTTCATAAACTAAATTGGTGTTATAAAGTGTAATTGTTGTCTAGTGTGTGCTAAAAGTAATCAGTGTCCTTGTTGTAAATTCATTGTTCAAAATTGTCTGTTCCCTGTGTCACTTCAATGTTCATAGTGTTTCATTGTGCATTCTTTGTTGTCTTTGTTCCTTCTGTGTCTGTTTTGCTGTTTTTGATTAAAATTTCTGATGTAGTTCTTTGTTTTTGTTGTGTTCTTTCTTGATTATTTTATCTGATTATGTCTTAAAATTTTTGGTTAAAATTTAAATATTTGCATATTGTGTTTGTAGTTGTAATTTTAAAATATTGCATATAAAATATGTTATCAAGTTTTAAATTTTTGTACATTTTTTAATTTTTTTAATGTTTAACATTTCTTTTCATCTTTAATTTTTAATTTCAAGTTAATGTCTCATTATATGTAATTAAGTTTTAAATATTTTTTCAAGTAAAGATTGTCATATAGTGTATATCAGTTTAATTTTCTTAACTCTTCATCATCATTATAATCCAAATCAAAGTCATTTTGAATAAATTTACATGTTAATACATTCAATCAATCAATAAAGATTTCATAGGCCATCATAAAGCTCAGGACTTCAAAGCAAGCACTATCATGCACCACAAAGTACCTCAACAAGGGACATCATTACCATACAGGACTACAAAGCTGAAAACTTATAGATCAGACCAGACATACTCAGCAACTAACATTCTCATGTCATGCAGTCCACAACTGCCATCCAGCAACAAACCCACCACTGACTCAGTGACCATGTGCAGAACATCAAAGACCACAAGCTGCAAAGAAGAAGACAAAAGTCTCCAAACTGTAGGACCATTATACCTGCAATCTGTGAGGCACACAGCACTACTCTTCAGAAGCATACCTCATCAATGATATACTGCTCACATATAACAGACCTCAGGAGGCAGAGTCATACAGCATGCTGGAGGAACCATTATCCAGGACCCTGGGAGGGATCACATGGGTATCAAGAGACAGATACTGTTAGGGCTCAGTACTGGGACATAAAGATAGAAGTACATAGTAGGGACTGTCTGCAACATAAACATTAATGGTTTATATTTAGGGAGTGTCACTTAGCTACTATCACTTAGATTAATGAACTTGACAAAGGGCATAGGTACTGGTGGTACACCTTATGCCCTATGGATAGATACATTATGGCTAGACTGTGCAACACATTCTGGCTAGGTTTATAAATGCCCTAGGGCAGATAGCCTAGTATGAACCTATGAACCTATGTATCTTGTTCACCATTGGCGCTATGTGCTGTTAATCACCAATGCAATCTCAATATTATGGTAGCATGTGCAAAGGTCAGTTGTCAGTCACCTCTATGGTACAGTTGTGGAATATGTGAGTCATGTAGTAATGTCACAGCTGCCACATGTACACAGTCAACCCTATCCCATACCCATGGATGTACAACACATGTATGAGATGGAAACACATAGCCAAACTGTGGACTAAGCACTCTGAACCCAGTACTGGCATAACCTGTCAGGTGGCATGAAATACTACAGTGACTGCAATACCAGTCTGATGTAGACCTACACTGACAGCAATACAAGCATGAAACACACCGGGCCATTCGTAGAGCCTAAGAATGGCATCCTGCCTGAGTGGCAGACACCTCTGCAGCTGGCACACAGGCATACGTTAGGCCTGAACACAGCACGCATAACACATAGCACACAAATCCTGTGTGCCAAACAAGCACAGTCTGTACTGCTGTACAACACTCCTGCTGCAGTTGTGTTAGGTACTTTTATTGTCCGGTACAGTGAGGTCATGCTCACCAGGCTGGACAAGGTGAAGGTCACAGTGATATGCTCATGGGGCACTATGGTCCACCACATAACACAAGCATACAGGTCAGTCAGATGCATGGACACATATGATTCAGTCATTGTCCATGCCACTACAGCTGATGTGTGATGTCCCTCACTGGAATACATGATAGGGAACATGGAAGGGCTCACTGAGCAAGTGGCACAGGCTGGTAGAACCCTGACCTTGGTTGGCATCATACCCTCACCAGGAATGCTGACATATTACTGAATGCTAATGAATTACTGTAGCTACAACACCCTAGCTGAAAGGTTCTTAGCATGCGGTCACTGCATTGCTATGAAACAACTTCTTACCACTCCCACAACAGGTGAAAACATGCAGCACCTCTTCATCAACAACATGTAGACTATATGCCCCAGACCAGGTGTGTATCCCTCACTACTAGGTTGATAGCATCTACATCTCACACTGTATATACACATCCCACATGCAGCACCTGCACAGAAGACCACAGTCATAATGTTACCCAGTGCAAATACCATGTATTCACATGTGGCAGGCATCACACATGGTAACTATTGAAGGTCACAGGTACATATGTGTATTTGCCACACTCATACATCATGTGTGCATTGCCATAACTGGTTTAATCGATGTCATGCATTATTGTGAGAAACAACCTTCACACATGGGCATTCTGTGTGAGCAAAACACACATGACATGTCTGGAATCAAAAGCCATAAATAATTGTGATATTGTTTAGAAAGGGGTATGTGCATCCTGTGGTGTGTTTTCACAGTTGCCAAAAGGGATGTTCTTTTCATACACACTTACCCCCCTTCACACACACACTTGCCGGATTCAAACCCCTACCTAACTATGTTATGACACTAGAGACGGACGCATTAGCAGAGCGCGCTATTCGTATTACTGGGAGATTTTCTTTCTCCTGATATACTTATAGGGTGCTGACATCATCAGTGTTTAGAAAGGGGAATGGGCATCCTGTGGTGTGTTTTCACAGTTGCCAAAAGGGATGTTCCTTTCATACACACACACACACACTAACCCCCCTTCACACACACTTGCCACTTGCTGGATTCAAACCCCTACCTAACTATGTTATGACACTAGAGACAGACACATTAGCAGAGCGCGCTATTCGCATTACTGGGAGATTTCTTTTCTCCTGATATACTTATAGGGTGCTGACATCATCGGTGTTTAGAAAGGGGAATGTGCATCCTGTGGTGTGTTTTCACAGTTGCCAAAAGGGATGTTCTTTTCATATACACTTACACACACACTAACCCCCCTTCACACACACTTGCCGGATTCAAACCCCTACCTAACTATTTTATGACACTAGAGACAGACGCATTAGCAGAGTGCGCTATTCGCATTACTGGGAGATTTCTTTTCTCCTGATATACTTATAGGGTGCTGACATCATCAGTGTTTAGAAAGGGGAATGAGCATCCTGTGGTGTGTTTTCCCAGTTGCTAAAAGGAACATTTCCCTCACACAGACTTGCACACAGACCAACCACAATCATCCACACACACACACTCTGGATAAGCTGTCATTCCCTAGGGCAAACAGCCTAGTGTTGACCTCTACACCCATATGTTTAACTGTCAGATGCACATTATTTGGTGCTGATAGCAGTGTTTGCAGGTCTTTATTGCCATAACATTTCCTGTTTGTATGAACAACTTGTGTATCTGTGGAAGATGTTTGCATATGGGGGAAATCCACTATATCATGTATGTCTCTGTAGTCATTTAAGTGTGAGCACTGGTCAGATTGCTATAATGTTGTTGGTTACTGAAATAACACGTACATATACCAGATATATGTGGCAAAATGCTAAACTGATATTTGGACTATGTGTGAGCATGCCCAGTTCAGCCTTCCCATGGCATGTTGTGTGAAAGATGTCTCATTTATCAAAGTGTGTGAGCATGCCCAGTGTGAGCTTTCCATATGTTGAACTCTGCAGCCCATCACATTTGTGGATGAGTGTGAACTTCAGCAAATATCTCCTGTTTATGGTTGTGTGTTCTGTGTCATGTTGTGTAGTTACTGTCCAAATGTTTTTTGTGTGAACACAACAGGGATTATACTGTGCCTGCAGGTTTTGCATGGGATACTTTGCATACAATTGTCAACATCTGTTCATACTGACCTAACACTGTAGTACTGTATAGTGTAGTGGTTCAGTACTTTCACTGTGGTGGACAGTATCCTGGGCTTTAGTCCTATCACTGCTTTACATTTCCATAGTGAGCACAACAGCCTGGTTAGGGTCCAGTTGTGCACATCTGCACAAAGGCGGTGCCTCTACGGACCCTGGTAATTACCGCCCCATAAGCAAAACAAGTCTAGTCTGCAAAGCTATGGAGAGGATCATAATGGAGCTCATAAACAAAGATATAGGGGACATGCAGACATTGGACCCGTCCCAGTTTGGCTTTGTCAAGGGCAGATCATGCCTTTTGAACTTGGTCAACTTCTTCAAAACAGTCACCAAGGCCATTGATGAGGGAAAGGCAGTCCATACAGCCTACCTTGACCTTGCAAAGGCTTTCAACACAATACCCCACTCGGGTATTGTAGAAAAACTTACCAACTTAAATGTAAACCCATATGTCACAAGATGGGTTGCAAACTGGCTTAAGGACAGGACCCACAGGGTTAGAGTTGCTGGCGCTATGTCAGACTCCAAGCCGGTCACAAGTGGTGTCGCACAGGGCTCGGTCCTTGGCCCCCTATTGTTCGGCATCTACTTCTCAGAAGTACAGGCCAACATGGGAGGACTTTGGCTGACAAAGTTTGCAGATGACTGCAAACTGGGTGCCATAGTGGAAAGTGCATCAGACACGGATATCCTTCAGAAGGGACTCACAGAAACTGATAGCTGGTGCCAGAGCCATGGCCTGAAGTTAAATGCCAAAAAATGTATAGTCATACCCTTCGGGAAAAGCAAGGTAACCCCAAGCTACCATATAGGTGGCAATCCTCTAAGCACAGAAGAGGTTATTAGGGACCTGGGGACCCAGGTTGACAGTGGCCTTTCTTTTGACACTCACGTTGCTAAAGTGGTTAGAAAGACCTTCTACGTTGCCCACCTGATCATGAAGGGATTCACATCCAGATCTAGTGAGGTCATTGTTCCCCTGTACTCTTCACTTATCAGACCAATGATCGAGTACAATGCCCCATTCGGGATGTATCTCACCCGACATCTGCAGCAATTGGAGAGACCCCAAAAGTCCCTCACCAAAAGGATAAAGGGACTCCAACATCTGTCATATGCTGCCAGATTGAAGAAACTCCAGCTCTATTAAGTCGCATACCGTCTGCTCAGAGGTGACATGTGCCTGACATACAAGGCCATGTCCAACCAGGAATTAATGGACATGCTCCACCTCAAAAAATCCAAATCCACCAGAACCACTAGAGCAAGTGACTTAAACCTCAGCACGGATATAAATAGGACATGCTGGAGGGATAGATTTATCACTCAGAGACTCCCTATGCTGTGGAATAGAATCCTGGTCCATGTGAGGCAGAGCACCTCGCTGGCTCTGTTCAAGAGGAATCTTGACCTGTGGATGGGAGATCGTAGGTTTACCCCGGGAATCGGCTCTGTGTCACTGCTGGACAGAGGCACAACAAACTAATGGGCACAGTATTGTTTCCATATAAGGGGTGGCGTAAGCCACAAAACTCTGGGCTAGGCTTATAAATGCCTTAGGGCAGCTAGCCTAGTATAAACCTATGAACCTATGAACCTATCTGACCATGTTGCATTATGTTCAGATATTAACTACTTACAACAGCCTCGTCCAACATCAGTAGTGTATTCCACAACATAGGCGTACATTGGCAAACACTACCGATGTTCCCTAGGCCATTTCTAATGCTAGTCAGAGAGTGTGTTTGTCCTTCAACACATTGTAAGTGTAGTTTGCCATGACATATGTCATGTTTAGTATACTGTGCCTCTGTCTACCCGTGACATAACAGTGATACCCTGGGTAAACCTACCATCTCCCATCCACTCATTAAGA
Source organism: Protopterus annectens (assembly GCF_019279795.1). Classification (NCBI taxonomy): domain Eukaryota; kingdom Metazoa; phylum Chordata; order Ceratodontiformes; family Protopteridae; genus Protopterus; species Protopterus annectens. The sequence goes on along the minus strand of NC_056747.1, from coordinate 1,160,228,322 downwards.
TTCCTGTTGAGGAGAATCAACGAGTGACTCTATGGATGACCTGTACTGGTAGTTTACTCATGCGTGGGGGTGGCTTCTATGTTATGGATAATGCAGTACAGCTTGTCCTATGTATGTCAGTGCTGGGGTTCAGGTCCCTCATTTGCATAGCTCACTGCCATTCAGATTGTACAAGGTGCAGCATGTTCATTGATTCCAGCTTGGACATGGCTTTCTACATCAGGCACAGCTTGCGTCTGGGTGGCCAGCATGGCAGTGTGTGGAGTTGCACTCTGTTTAATCAGGCAACACATTACATCTGTTCAAGCTCTTTGATACTCCTGGTGAGGTACTGTTGTGGACTTTACAGTTGATGGAGGTGTCTGCTGAGGTACACCCCACAGGGGCTGTTGTAGTCAATTGTAATGCTGATGAAGGATAACTGCAGAACCACAATGACCTCCCCTTATCTATTTATTTTATTTTATTTTACAGTTATTTTATTTTACATTTGTTGACTGGGCTAGTCTAGCTGGATATATGTCCATTTTCAGTAGAGGCCTGGGGAGATAAGCTCCGCTTTTATAAATTTAATGATACTAAGTTAAAACCATTAAGCACTACATGTAAACATAATAACATAATAATAAGATAAAAACATTTTTGACATTGATACTGGTGATGTGGTACAAAAAGTGATGGAATGACAAAGTATTGTAGAATATGACATTCATGAAGTATACAATAAACATGTACTGAGAGAGGGATTAAGGAAAAATCAGCTGAGAAAGAAAGTAAACTTAGTCAGGGGTGAATTAAGTCAGCTGTCAAGAAGTAAAGTTAGTTAGGATAAGTACAGGGGCACAGCCATTGTGTTTTGAGGTAAAGTTTGAGTTTCTTTTTAAAGGGAGACTTTGAGGGAATAGAAGAAAGTTCAGAGGGAAGCAGGTTCCAATCTTTTCCAACAGTGTTTGAGAAGAGAGAGTCTCCGGCCTTGTTGTTTGACTTGACATCGTCCATAAGAAGTTTGTGTGCAGATCTCAGGGACTTTAGGTTGTGGTATGGGCGAATCAGACTGGATAGTATAGGTGTTTTGTTAGGTTGATAAAGAATTTGATGGGCTATGCTTAGCTGGTTAATTTTTAGTTGCTGTTGATATTCCAGCCAGCCTAGTTGTTTTAAATTAGTACAGTGGTGGGTTCTGTATGGGTTTCCTGTGGCAAATCTGGCTATGTTGTGGTAGGAGTTCTCTAGTTTTGATAGATTTTTTTTTTGATAAGTTGGTAAAAATGGGGGAGGCATAGAGAAGGGGTGAGATAAGGTGGGAGTGGGCTATAGTTCTAGATTATGGAGTGAGGAAAGGTTTGATTCTGTAAAGAGAGCCTATTTTTTATTAATGGTTTTCAGTGTGTTGTTAATATGGGCATCGAAGTTAAGGTTGTTGTCAATGGTAATGCCTAGTAGTTTGGTAGTAGACTCTTGTGATATAAGTGTGCCGTTTGTTGATGTTATAGTAAAATCAATGAGGGGAGATTTGCTTGAAGGTGTGAAGAGGAGCAGTTTAGTTTTTTTAGGGTTGAGTAATAGACAGTGCTGGAAAAACCATTCTTCTACAGAGTTAAATATGTGTTGTGTGAGGGAGTGAAGGTGTGATACAGATGTGGCTGAACAGATAAGTGTTGAATCGTCTGCGTACTGTATACATGTGGCTTGGGGAGCTACTTGGTGTAGGTCATTGATAAATAAAGAAAATAGGAGAGGACCTAGTATAGACCCTTGTGGGACACCAATGTTGACAGTTAGTTGGGAGGATAGAGTGGAGTTCCAGAGTACTGCTTGATGTCTGTTGTTTAAGTAGGACTTAAACCAGTTAATAGATTGGGAATCAATTGATAAGGATTGAAGAATGTGAATGAGTATTTGGTGGTTGACCATGTCAAAGGCTTTGGATAGATCTAAGAAAAGTGCTGAGGAAAGTGTGTTCTTGTTGCGATTTTTGTTGATTGTGTCTGTAAAGGAGAGGAGGGCTGTGGTGGTACTGTGGGATGGTCTGAAACCGTGGTGGGTGTTAGAGAGTAGGTTATTATGGAGAAGGTGGTGAAGCAGTTGTTTGTGGACACACCTTTCCATGATCTTAGATAGGGGCGAAAGAAGGGCTATAGGGCGGTAATTAGAAATTTCTGTAGAATTTCCACCCTTATGAAGTGGGATAATGTGGGAGATTTTCCAAAGTTTAGGGACATATCCTTCAGTGATGGTTCTATTTATCAGGATTGAAATTGGGAAGGCTATTGCTTTAGCTGCTAATTGCAAGTATTCCACGGGTAATAGGTCAGCAGAGGGAGTACATGGTTTGAGTTTTTTTAGAAGGGAGAGAATATAAGTTGTCGGGACTGGTTGGAAGTGAAAAGGTGGGGGTGGGTTTAGGTTGCTGTTAGATATGTGTGTGTTTTTGATGGGGAGTTGACTTGCTAAGGTTTGAATAGTTTAGATAAAAAAGGAATTAAAGGAATTTGCTGTTTGGTTGGGGTTATTTATGTCAGAGCCTTGTGGGTTGGGCGTGACAGGTTTGCTTGGCTGTAGTAATTGATTTATGGTTGGCCAGAACTTTTGTGGGTTATTTTGGCGAGAATGTTGAGGTTTCAGGTAATAATTTATTTTATCGTTCATTATTGATTTTTTAGTTTCATTTCTTAGTTGCTTAAAGATTTGGTAGTCTACTGTGTTTTTAGTTAAGCGAGATTTGTTCCAGGCTTTATTTCTGAGAGTGATTTTTTGTTTGGTTTCTATAGAGAGCCAGGGGGCAGGTTTAGTTTTGATTCTAGTGGAGCGTGTTGGGGCATGGTAATTGAGGATAGTTAGAAACTTAGCATTAAAGAAATCAACAGCTTCATCTAGTGGAAGATGTTTTAAGGGTGTCCAGTTGCATGCTTCCAGTTCATTTTGAAATAGCTCCAAGTTGAAATTTTTTTTGGATCTGATTGTTCTGGTTATGATTTGGGTAGGAGGGTTGGTTTTAAGCCTGATGATGTAGGTTAGTAAGTGATCACTTATATCATCAGGGAGGGTTCCTGATGTTCTTCATCTCACATTGCTGCAGTCCTAACACTTGGGTAGTCCGCTGTTTTTCTTGCCTCAGTGGTTTACCGGATGTCAGAAAAAGTGAATAACTGTATTTCTTGTGGGAAACAGATACCGCATAGGGATTACCATAATTTGTGTATACCTTGTTTGGGACCTGAGCACGACGTTGTTGGGTGTCGCTTTGTGCTAGGTTCAATAAGCACTATAAAGCGGAGGTTGGATTGTGCCAGGTTGGTCTTTGGGAAGCGGTATTACAATATGCCGCCGGATGCTCCGGCGGCTTCCTCAAAGAAGCGCAAGGACAAGGCAGTTAAACCTAGGTTAGAGGAGTCGTCGAACCGGACGCCGGTTCTTTAGAGGGCCAGTGGAAACCGGTGGTTCCGTGGAGAGGCCTCTGGAGTCACAGGGAGAAACTGTGTTTTTACAGGATGTGGCCTCCCAGGAGGCAGGTCAGGCTGTAGGAGCTTCTCAGGTAACTGTACTCCTCCCTAAGGTGTCTAGGCCCTCTCTCTGCTTCCAAGGCTTCTCCTAGAGGCAGGTCTAGTTTTGCTTCTGTGGGTGTCACTCCTAGTTCTTCAGGTTCTGTGCCCAAGAAGCACATGCTTAAAATGGCAGAAGATTTAATTACTTTGATTAGAGGCTCTATGCCCCCTCCTGATAAGAGGCCTAGGATGGAACCTGTGTTGCGGGATTATGAGCAGGCTTCGTATGTGTCTGAGTCTTCGGCTGAAGACTTGCAGGAGTATTCTCATTATTCTGATTCTGATGTGGATGATTCTACTCCTTCTGCTTCTCCTCCTGAGGATTTTTCTTTTTCAGAGACCCTTCACTCCATGAGAGAGCATTTTAAATGGGAAGGTCAGGATTTCTCTGATTCCAGGAAAAGGCTTAGGAATTTTTGTTTTACCCCAGCATAGGCCTTTAGCTATACCTCCTGTTCTGAATGTGGTGGAAGATGTGTTTGCAGAGGCTTCTCTTAATCCTGATTCTTTGCCTCCTGCTCCTGTTAAACCAGATAGGTATTACAGGGTGCCTGAAGCTCATAAGTATCTTTTTAAGAGTCCTAGGGCAGACCCAGAAACTGTTAGCCAGGGGCCTAAGGGTGTTAAGGCTTCTGTTGTCAAGAATCCAGTTCCGGCAGATAAAGAGGCCAGGGCCTTGGATAGGTGGGGAAAGAAAGTTTATACTTCTTCCACTCTAGCCATGAGAGCTTTGAATTGCCAGTTTCACATGTTGAAATATCAAAATTATCTCCTTTCACAGTTGAAATCTAAGGTTTGTGCTCTGGCGGAAGGTATTGATTGTAAAGAGTTACAAGATTTAGTGCATGTTTCTGAACAGGTGGGTAAGCATTCTTTGCAATGTGGTTTTGATGCTGTTCAGGCCTCGTCTAGGGTGGCTGCCACTGGGTCAGTTCTTCGCAGGCATGCCTGGCTGAGGGATCAAAATTTATCTGACCATGTTAAAACTAGGATTTTGGATGCCCCTTTGCAATCTGATGTCTTGTTTGGTTCTCCTGTTGAGGCAGTTTTAAAGAAAATGGAAGACAAGGCTAAGTCTATGCAGACTGTTAAAGATTTTTTGCAGGTTCAGCCTCCAAAGTTTAGTAGAAATTGGCCTACTAAAGGGTGGACGTATCCTTCTTATGATTCCCAGTCTAGGGGTAGATCTAGACGTGGCAGGGCAGAGGTCAGGCTCTTTCAGGCCTAGAACAGGAGTTCTCCTGCACAATCTTGGTGAGGGGGGTCAGTCCTTTCGTAAACAGACCCAATGACCTACCTTTTCAGCTGCCAGAACCTTCTCGCCTGGCAGCACCTTTTGAGGAAGGTTGGCACTTTTCAAAGAAAATTGGAGTTTGATTACCCAAGACAGATGGGTACTGGATATCATACATCACGGTTACAGGTTTTATTTCCATACCTTGCCTCCTTTCAAAGGCATGCCAGACATTCCTCCTCAACAAAGAATAGAGGCTCACAAGCAAATTTCTCTGTTACTCCAAATAGGGCCATACAGCCGGTTCCTATGCCAGAAAGGGGCCTAGGATTTTATTCTCGCCTGTTCCTTGTGCCAAAAAAAGGGGAACACGTGGAGACCAATTTTGGATCTATCTATCCTCAACACTTATCTGGACATTCCCAAGTTCAAAATGTTGACGTTACAACAGCTTTTACCTCTACTGGGCAAGGATCACTGGATGGTAACTTTGGATCTCAAGGAGGCTTACCTTCATGTTCCTATCAGGCTAAGTTGCAGGAAATATCTGCGTTTTCGGACTGGGACTTCTCACTATCAGTTCTCTGCATTGCCCTTTGGCTTATCTACTGCGCCCAGAGTATTTACGAAAGTTCTGGCTCCAGTGATAGCTTTCTTCAGGCTAAAAGGAATACAAATCTATCCTTATTTGGACGATTGCCTGATTCTGGCTCAAGGAAGGGACGAGCTTTTCGTCATTTGGAATATGTGATAGCAGTGCTAAGATGCCTGGGGTATTCTGTGAACGAAATAAAGTCCAGTCTAGTACCCTCTCAAGACATGTGCTTTCTGGGTGTAAGACTGAATACAGCATCCCAGATGGCCTTTCTAACCCGGACAAACAACAGAATCTGTCCTTTACTTCCATCATCTATCTCTTCAGTCCGGGCTGACTGCAAGGACAGTCCTTCAAGCCTTAGGGTTCATGGCATCTTGTATTCTGGTGCTTCCCAATGCCAAACTGCATATGAGGAAGTTGCAATGGTATCTCAAAAATGTATGGATACAGCACTGCCAGCATCTGGACACTGTCATTCAAATAATACCTTGCATTCAAAAGGAATTTTTGTGGTGGGCTCAGGAATGTCACCTAAACAAGGGACTCTCTGTGACCCGGCCAGAGGCGAAATCAAATTTAACGACAGATGCCTCAGACAAAGCTTGGGAGCTCATCTAAACGGAAAGTGGATACAAGACAACTGGCCTGTCAGAATACAGCATCTACATATCAACTTAAAGGAGATGTTAGCAGTCCAGTTTGCATTAATAGCTTTCAAGGATTTACTTCTTCCAGGGCAGGTGTTGATTCTAACAGACAACACAACTGTCATGTGGTACATCAACAAGCAAGGGGGAACACATTCTTATCCTCTATGCAGGCAAGCAATGATTTTGTGGGAGACTGCTCTCAGTTTACAACTAAGTCTTCAGGCAAGGTTTCTGCGGGGCGCAGAACTCCTTAGCAGATGTGTTAAGTAGACAAATCATGGATCCCCACGGGAAACTGGATCTTCATGTATTTCAGAAATTGACAGTGTCCTGGGGAACTCCAGACATAGATCTGTTCACTTCTCCACTAAACCACCAGCTGCCAAAGTTTTGCACAAAGCGGTTTCATCCACAGCTTGGAAAGTGGATGCTCTTTCTTTCAGTTGGAAAAATCTTCATGTGTATGCCTTTCCACCTCTGCCTCTCCTCCCAAAGGTACTTCTAAAGGTCAGACAGGACAAGCCAAGGATGATTTTGATAGCTCCAGATTGGCCTCGACAGCACTGGTACCCATTACTGAGAAGTCTAGTACAGAAGCCTCCATGGACTTTGCCTTTGATTCCACATCTGTTGTCCCAGGAGGACAGTCATTTGCTCAATGTCAAACTTCATTCTCTTCACCTAACAGCATGGCATATTCTGTTTTAAACCATAGAGGGCCTCAACTTCCACAACAAGTTTTGAATGTGATTTTGGAAGCTAGAAGGCCTAGTACAAGGAAAGTGTACGCAGATAAATGGAAGAGATTTTTATTTTGGAGTGCAGCTAAGGATTTGGATGTTTCTGAGCCTGATTTAAGTGTGGCTCTTCAATATCTTACTGAGTTATTGGACAAAGGTTTGTCCTTCTCTTCTATTAAGATTCATGCTGCAGCAATTTCAGCTCACTAGCACTGTGACCCACCATTGTTTTCTCATCCTTTGTTCAAGCAATTTCTTAGAGGGCAAAGAATATAAGACCCCACGAAGGGCTCCTACTCCTGCTTGGGATCTCAATTTTGTGTTGGAGAAACTCACTCTACAACCTTTTGAGCCTGCAGCTACTGCTGAGTTGAAATATTTGTCATGGAAGTCTGCGTTGTTGTTGGGCATTACCTCTCCAAGAAGGGTTTCTGAATTGCAGGCCTTATATGGCAGTTGAGCCTTTCTTGATTTTCCATAAGGATAGGGTATCTTTACGTACTAATCCTTCCTTTATGCCTAAAGTGGTTTCTAGTGTGGCTTTAAACCAAACTATTCATTTACTTTTTTATGCAATCTCAAACCAAACTAAAGGGAAAAGATTTTGCACACTTTAGATGTACACAGGCAGTTCTGCGATATTTTGGACAGAACTAAAGGGTTCAGACAATCTCAGCAGTTATTACTTTCTTTTGCTTTGTGCTCTCAGGGCAAGCCCGTGTCAAAACAAACTATTTCTAAGTGGATTGGGTTTTGCATTGCTTTCTGTTATTCCCATCATGGCAAAGAGATTCCAGCTGGGATTAGGCCTCATTCCACTAGGGCTACTGCCACTTCAACAGCTTTTTGAGGGGTGGCTATAAGGATATTTTGGAGGCAGCCACTTGGAGTTCAGTGCATACCTTCTCTAGGCATTACCACCTTCCACTGTACTCTAAATCCAGGGCTGGTTTTGCCACTGCTGTGTTGCAGGGCATTTTGGCAGCTCCTGCTTCATTATAGTTTAGCCATCCTCCTTACCTCTGCTTTGGGATTCTACCCAAGTGTTAGGACTGCAGCAATGTGAGATGAACAACATAGTACAGTTTTGTACCTACAATAAAAGTAGATGTTCAAGATCCACATTGCTGCAGTCCAAACCTCCCTCCTTCCCTCTGTAGTTTGAGGTGGTTGTGTGGGTTGGGTTATCCATCTGAGGTATAATGGTATAATTGTATAATTGTATATATTGTATATATTGTACATATTTTTGGTGTTAGGCTGGTTAGTTGCTTAGTTGTTGTCTGGGTTTTGACCTTTCTTTTTTAGGGTCTTCTGACATCTGGGGCAAGAAAAGACTGAGGATATGACGTCGGTCATGCGCATTTGTACCCTGACGTTCTGATGTCAGTCAAATGCGCCTTGACGCCAGCCTTATACTCTGATATTCGGGCCGACCGAGACAGGGACGGACTACCCAAGTGTTAGGACTGCAGCAATGTGGATCTTCGAACATCTACATTTATGGTAGGTACAAAACTGTACTTTTTATAAGTATGGGGTTGGTTGTTGGTGAGTATCCAGTCTATGGTACTTTCCTTTTTGTTAATTTTATTTATTCTAGTGGGGGAGGTGATGGTCTGAGAGAATCTATAAAGGTTAATATGGCTAGTAGGTTGTATGTTGTTACAAGATTGCCAATCGATGTTTACATCACCTAAGATGATTATCTCCTGAGGTAAGTTTAGTGATAGCCAACATAGGATCTTTTCTTTGGTGGAAATGTTGTTACCTGGGGGAACATAAATGCAGATAATATAGATTGATTTGACTTTGTTTATTTCTAGTTTGGTAATAAGAAGTTCAGCATTCGAGTCCTGGGGAGGTTTTTGGTGGTATGTGGTTATTTGAAGGCTAGATTTAAATAATATGGCAATACCTCCACCTTTTTTAGATTCTCTGTCGAGACGTAAGATGTTATAGCCAGGAGGAATGATTTCACTGTCTTTAGTTGAGGGTTTTAACTAGGTTTCTGTTAGACAAATAATATCAAAGGAGGAATATCAAAGGAGAACATCTAGATGTCATAACCTTCATGATTAGGTTGGTATATGGATTGTTTCTGTTAACACTACAGCCACATGTTTGTCCAATGCAGGATATCTATCACCTTGTGTACCCAGGTCTGTCATTACATGTTAAGTATGTAATGGGTTAACACCTATGTGGTAATTGGTGGTCACTTACTGTATATCCACAGAGGTTGACTATACAGTTTTCTCCATTTAACATGCTGACATGGCTATGGCACCAGTTGTCTGTTTCTATGTGGCCCTTTTGTGGGATGCTTGTGTCAGCTGGAGTGTCAGATATGTTGGGCGGTTTGTAGTCCTCTGCAAACATGTTCAGGCACAGTCCTTACATGTTGGCCTGTACCTATGGGGCATATATACCAGACAGGGAAGGTCCAAGGGCCAAGCTTTGTGGGATACCTGTTATATGTGGTTTGTAGTCTGACATGGCTGCAGCATGTCTGACCATGTCAGTTCTGTCGTTGGTCTGGTTTGCAACCCCTCTAGTGACATAGGGGTGTATATATAAGCTGGTGAGCATATCTATATTGAACAAGTAGGGTATTGTATGGAAGGCTTTGCAAGGTCCAGCTACACTGTGTGGACCACATTGCCCTCATCAGTGACCTCAATTACTGTTTCAACTGAGTCACACATGTTTAGGGGCAGGGTCTGCACTTAATAAACCCACACTGGGTAGGGTCGGGTGTCAATAGATCCCCAATATGTTTATGTCTGCCCGCATTCTCCATGCTTTTAAATAGGACGTGCTGGAGGGACAGATTCATCACCCAGAGACTCCCTATGCTGTGGAACAAAATCCCGGTAAATGTGAGGCAGAGCACCTCGCTGGCCTTGTTCAAGAGGAATCTTGACCAATGGATGGGAGATCGCAGATATACCCCAGGGATTACTTCAGTGTCACTGCTTGACAGAGGCACAGCAAAATAATAGGCATAGTTTTATTAAACTAAGGGGGTGGCGAAAGCCACATATCTATGGGCTAGGCTTATAAATGCCCTTGGGCAGATAGCCTAGTATGAACCTATGAACCTATGAACATGCTGATCCTTTCCATAGCTGTGCAGACCAAGCTTCTCAGGATTCTGTGGTGGTTGTTTTTAGTATCCATTCAGGCGACACCTTTCTTGAGAACGACCACTGTTGTTGTACACTGCTCTTTGGGTACATATCCTGTGGTAAGGCTGACATAATGTCAGGGAGGCAGCAGTCTGCTGGGAAAGATATTTTGCATTATGGGGGGGGGGGTTGCACTGCACTTGTCAGGATGTATGTTGGCAATACGTGTGTGTGTTTGGTATGTTGTTTGTAATATTTGTGTGATCCAGAGCATATCTGGGAATTCACAACACGCTTCCTACCATCAGTTGCAGCAGCCTTGGGGTTATCCTTAGTGTTCTGTACAATTTGTATCATAATAGGTTCATAGGTTCATACTAGGCTATCCACCCTAGGGCATTTGTAAGCCTAGCCACAGTGTGTGTGGCTTTTGCCACCCCTTGCTATGTGAATATTATGGCCATTTATGATTTACTTAGCTGTGCCTCTGGACATGACACAGTAAAGACCCACAGTGTACATCTACAATTATCCATCCATTTTGCAAACTTCCTGTTGAAGAGTGTCAGTGAGGGGCTCTGCCTAACATGTAGTGGTATTCTGTTCCAGGGTGTGGAGAGACTCAGGGTTAGGTATCTGTCCCTCCAGCACATCCTATTTGATTATGTGTTGAGGTTGACATCTCTGACTCACACAGCTCCGATGGCTTTGAGTTTTCTGGGGTGGAGCATGTCCATTACTTCTGTGTTGGACATGGACTTGTACAACAGACATACAATGCCTCTGTGTAGGCAGTATGTGACTGCATTCAGCTGTGGTGTCTACAGCCAGGCAGCATATGACATATATTTGAGACCCTTTCTGACTCTTGGTGAGGTACCTTTGAGGTCTTTCTAACTGCTGCAGGTGCCAGGTAATGTACATCCCAAATGAGGCATTGTACTACATTATGGTCTGATAAGGGAACAGTATAGGGGCACAATGACCTTTGTTGACATAGATGTAAATCCTTTCATGATACAGTGTCCAATATAGACAGTCTTCCTAGCCAAATTGGCGATGTGACTGTCACATAACAGGTTACTGTCCACTTGTGTCACTAGGTCCCTGATTACTCCTTCCATACATAATGGTTTACCACCTATGTGGTAATTTGTGTGTACCTTGTTTTGTATTTGGTGGTACATTCATACTGTCCACTGTCTTCAGGACAGCGGGGTGGGGTTCCTGTGTGTGAGAGTGTGGTCTGTAGCATGCTACAGACTGTACAGCAGTCTTGCCTACAGTTAGTTACACATGGGTGGACTGCAATGACGTAAGCATTGTCAGTTAACTGGACGTATAGGTGTCTGTGCTGAATATGGATACTCACCCTCCTTTTATGTTTTGTTCCAGGTTTTGTGGCCATAACACATGATATGTGGTATTACCTGGTAGTGCTGGTGTGCTGTCACGAGGCTTGCAGCAGGTTTCTATCACTGGACAGACATCAATGTTCTCCATACTGGGGAGGGCCTCAGGAGCATGCATATTGAGGTTTACACATCTGGCATTGATCAGCATTACCCTTCTGTTTCTTTCCAGTTTTGTTTTCTATGGTGGTGGGTTAGTCTTTTCGGCCTTGCCTACCAAAGGATCTCTGTAGGTTGCAAAAGCCTTAGGCAATATCCAGACGCCCATGTGTAACAGGTGCAAGCCATCCCTGGAACAGCAGCATGTCTCACTATGGAGTCACCTTTTACAACTGTATCAGGCATGTTGTTTCTCCTTCTGTCCTGTGACTGTTTGGCACACCAGCTTTGTGTACTATGTGTTACATGTGCTATGTCTGGAGGTTGTTTTATTGGGTGTCTGCTTTGGAGGCTTGTGTTGGTGTTGTGTGTTTGTAATTAGGGCCTCTGGGAATGTTTTTGTGTTTATGTGTTTGGTTTGCAGTCGTTGTAGGTCTATGTGGGACTGGGTTTGTGGTGTATGTGGTTACCTTGTCCTCCTGACTAGTTTTGACAGTACTGATTTGGGGGTGCTCAGGCTCCGGTTTGGCTACCTGGTTGCGTCTATCGCATATATTTGTATTTATTGGGGTGAGTTGTTGTGTGTGTACTTGGAACAGGTGTCACATTGCCTCTGGATTCACAGATTCTACTTGTTTTGCCTGGCCTTAGTGGATTGTATGTGTGGACACATTTTATTGCCATATTAGTGATCACTGATTACTTCACTTTTTATGTTTGATCTATCATGTGGTAGCTTCCTCATTCTCTTCAATGGTTTAGTAATTGCTGGAGTCCAGCATGCCAGATGCCTGGGTGTATGGCATTGTGTCTTGTTATTTGTGATTGCAGACTCCAAGCACTCTTGGCTGTGTTCATGGTATGCCTGTATAACATGTTCTGCAGTGTGTCCCATATTCTGGACTTGCACAGGGCCTTTCATGGATTCCACATTCATTTGTAGGGGTGCAAGCTATGCTTTATACATGTGTTTCACTGTGGTATTCTGGCCAGGGACTGGGGTAGGGATGTGTAACTACAGTGTGATTACTCTATGGTCTGGTCTTACCAGTGAGGGATACACTTCTCATCTTGACATCCAGTACACATATTTCTGATTATCACATCCAGTATGCTTACCCCTCTTGTGGAAGTGTTACATTTTGCATGTCCATTTTGTTTGATGGATTCTGGGAAATTGTCTACAAATGTGTCGGTGCTAGTATAATACAAAGAGTATAGTGACAAACGTCTCAAAAGCTGACTTCACACTTCTTCAGACTGAGATGGTATCCTTTAAGCCCACTGGGCCAGTGGAAACCACAACACACAATGGTGACTCCTTCACAGACACTTTCTACAGACATCTCCAAGAAAGCATGGACCATGCAATCACAAATAAAACCAAGACCCTCTCCACCAAGGGAAAGTGGCCTGTCTGGTGGACCCCAGCCATAAACAAACTGTATAACAAATGAAGGATACTAATGCAAGACAGAGCTAAATCTCCTAAAGGGAAGGCAGCTGTGATCAGCACTAGTAAAAAGCTACATTCTCTCATAAAGACATCCAAGGTCAACTTTGAGACAAAAATCACCAAAGACAGTAAAGATAACCACAATGCCTTCTTCAGTTATGTCAGAAACCTGGGTGGGAACCCTCAGATATGCTCAGAGTTGGTACACAACAACATAAATTTCAGTGACCTGACAGATATTGGCAACATTCTGGCAGACAGGTTCAGTGCAATTTTCCCCCTCCCTCACCCCCAAAAGAAGATAGTTATCACAGCTGAATGTAACCTCACTGTCATCTCAGATGTCCATGTGAGAGCCGCACTCAGCAAAGACAAAAACACAGCATCAATGGGACCTGATGGTATCCCCAGTTGCATGCTACGTGAACTCCAGAAGGAGCTAAACCCGTTTATACAAATGCTATTTAACCTTAGCCTTGCTACAGGATATGTACCTGAACACTGGTGTACAGCAACAGTGGTCCCACTCCACAAAATAAATGCCTCCACAGACCCTGGGAACTACCACCACACAAGCTTAACCAGCCTTGTCTGCAAAGCTATGGAAAGAGTCATTATGGAGCTCTTAAACAGAAACATTGGTGACCTACAGACCCTTGATCCCACCCAGTTCAGCTTTGTACAGGGCAGATCCTGCCTTTTGCACCTAGTTGACTATTTTGAAACTGTCAGTAGGGCCATTGATGAGGGCTAAGCGGTCCACACAGCCTACCTGCACTTGGCTAAGGCCTTTGACACAATACCCCACACAGGCATCATAGACAAGCTCAACAGCTGAAATATAAAACCATATGTCACAGGATAGGTTGCAAAATGGCTAAGAAACAGAACCCATAAAGTCGACATTGCAGGTGCCTTGTCAGATTCAAAGCCAGTCACAAGTGGTGTCCCACAAGGATCTGTCCTGGGACCCCTCTTATTTGGCATTTACTTTTCAGATGTGAAAGCAAACAGGAGGGTTGTGGCTGACAAAGTTTGCAGATGACTGCAACCTAGGCACCATAGTGAATACATCAGCCAGCACACACATCCTACAGAATGCCCTCACAAAAACAGATAGCTGGTGCCGGAATCATGGCCTGAAACTGAATGCAACTGATGTGTAGTCATCCCCTTTGGGAGGAACAAAGTACCCAGAAATTAAGACATAGACAGCAACCCACTGAGCACAGAAAACAAATCAGACACCTGGGGACCCATGTAGATAGTGACCTCTCGTTTGACACCCATGTTGCCAAAGTGGTTAGAAAGACTTTCTATCTTGCCCACCTTATCATGAAGGGTTTTCCATCCAGATCAAAGGAGGTCATTGTACCCCTATACTTCTCCTTTATCAGGCCCATGATTGAATACAAAGCCCCATTTGGTATGTACCTCACCCAGCACTTGCAACAGCTGGAGAGACCCCAAAAGTACCTTACTAAGAGGATCAACGGTCTACAACACATGTCATATGCTTCCAGAATAAAGAAAATCCAGCTTTATTCAGTAGCATACTGCCTACTTACAGGTGACCTATGCCTGACATACAAGACCATGTCCAATCAGGATTTGGTGGACATGCTCCACTGCAAGCAATCCAAATCCACCAGAACCATGAGAGCTAAAGATTTGAACCTCAGCACATACATGTATAGGACATGCTGGAGGGACAGAGTCATAACTCAGAGGCTTCTCACACTCTAGCACAGAATCCCAGTTTATGTTAGACAGAGTCCCTCACTGACTCTCTTCAAGAGAAATCTGGACAAGTGGATGTGAGATCGTAGGTTTACCCCAGTGGTCCTCCCTGTGTCACTACTAGACAGAGGCACAGTCAAGTTATTCGATTAAGTAAAGGGGTCATAATGTGTCACTACTAAGTCAGAGGCACAATATTCGGAATCTATTCTGTACACTTATTACCACTATAAGGGGTGGCAATAGCCACATCACTATGGCTAGGCTTATAAATGCACTAGGGCAGATAGCCTAGTAGTAAACTATGAAACTATGGTGTATGTGTAGGTATTTTCAGTCAAGCAATATAATGTGGTTTGGGGGGCTTGATATCTTCATGTATTCCAACATAGGCCTGGTGCAGTTCCTGCTATTAGGACAGTGGCCTGCAGCAAGCTATATAGTAGTAGGCAGTTTTAGCCATTGGTATTTGACCATGGCTAATCCATGCTGCTTCTTGTTGTGGTACCAACATGGGGGTGTGGTTATCCATGACATTTATTGCTAGTCACCCTCGTTTTGTAGCTTGTTCCATGTTTTGCAGCTGTACATCACTGTATGAGGTGTGACCTGGTAGTGTTAGGGTGCTGATGTGGGCTTTGACCCAGTTTTCTATTACAGCACTGATATCTACATTCTCTATACTGTGTGCGTTTACACTGCACGCATCTTGCTGTTTATACTTCTGGCATTGGGTAGCATTACATCTAGGTTCCTATCCCTTGTGGTACCTATGAAGGTGGGTTTGTGTTTTTGTGGTTCATGATTGGTGAGGGTGGATGTTAGTCAGGGTCCTCAGGTGTCCATATGGTACATGGTGTTACATTACTTAACACATGGCATTCATGCCTCAGGTGGTGCTGCAGGGCTGCCTCTGTCGGATGCACATACTACACTCCCTGTACATGTTTGGTAGCAGGTTGTGTCATGTTAGGCGTCCCTGTTACTATATGAGTGAGTCGGAGGGGGTATCAGTCCCAGTGTTCCTACTGAGCCAGTGTATGTGCTATGCGTTGCCTCTTTGCCAAGGCCAGGGCATACTGGGCATGCCTCCTTCTGCCTACTGGGGCAAGATCAGGTTGTTCCTCCTCCGAGTCACCCTCTGCCTGTGGTGGCCTTGGCAATGGTGGGGGTATGTTTGGCCCAGCCCTATGCTGGTCCTGCTGCAACTGTTTCCGCAGGATCATATTATGTAGCATACACATATCATGATCATTTGGGTACATGTAGTTGGTGTGTACTGCAAGGCTCCACCAGATGTGTCCAGACACCGGAACCATGACTTGAGCAGCCCAAACACACGCTCTATGACATTACGTGTTTGTGTGCGTGTGCCTCATTATGGCGTTCCTGTTCAGGTGTGTGTGCATTTCTGATGGGTGTCGTCAGCCACGGCTCAAGTGCATAACCTGCATCCCCCACTAGGTGTCCATGTGGGAAGTCCCCACTGGCAAATGATTGGTACAGCTGCGTCAGATGCCAGATGTGGGAATCGTGGTAGCTCCCAGGGCAGCCAGCACACACATTCATTATTATGCCCTGGGCATCACACACGACCTGGCAGTTGATGGAGGGGAATCCCTTGCGGTTAATATAGGCTCTACCCCGCTCACCGGCTGGTGCTTTGATGTGTATGTGCGTGCAGTCTATTGCACCCAGTACCTCAGGGTATCCCGCTATTTGCTGGAAGAGATGCATATTGCTGGCCAATACCTCACGGGCATTGGGGAAATATACATGATCACCGACATGTGCTGACATGGCATCCAGGAACTGGTGCAGTACCCTGGAGGCTGATGCCTGTGATATCCCCATCATATCACCAGTTGGTCTCTGGAAGATACCTGTTGCTAGTATTCTTAGGCCAACACATACCTTGGTTTCCACTGGGATGGGTTCCCCTCTGTTGGTTCTGTGTGTGAGACGTGGCCTGCACAGCTCAACAATTTGCTGCAGAAGGTCTGTGTCCACTCTGTAGCACTCTACTATCTCCAGCTCATGTAACCCATGGTAGGTGACCCTGGGCCTGTATACTCTTCTCCTCACTCTGGGTTGTCTGTCAGCATCTGCATTGTCACCACCCTCAGCAATTCGCCTATGCCTGATTATAACAGCTATGGCAGCCCCTAGCATTTCTGCTCTGAGTTCAGCTTTTTCAGTTTTCAATTCTGATAGCTTACTCCTTTCTTGCAGTATCTCTTGAGAGAAACACCCTGCACTGCTGTTTGCAGTGTTTTAAGTGCTGGGTTGGGCTTCTAGTCTGCCTGTGTAATTGCCTGCTTCTAATTGTTATCACCAATTAACTCCAGCAGTGTCCTCTGGCAGCTTCCTTGTAATCTGGTTGTTTCCTTTTTCCTCTCTGTTTCCTCAGGGGGAGCAATGTGCACACCAGCATAAGCACGCTCACAGTGACTTACACGCGCACACACATACTTACACGGTTTGGACTTGGCTGATTCATGGTAAAACGCGCGCAAACAGCCTTATACATTAGGCAACAGGCTTCCTGATGTTTACATTGCCTTACACACATGCACGCCTGCACAAACCATTGTAAACGGTTTGCAATATGTTCCCACATGGTGAACCTGCCTTACACGCGCGCATGCACGTATATCAAGAAAGTTTGAGTGTAGGGATAGTGTGCACCCTCTATTTCTTGACTTTCCTAGTGTTCTGTTGGGACACACCTCTCTCCCTGATGTCTGTCTGTCACCTGTCACGTTACACTGCCCTCCAATGTGATACATTTATTTCTATCATTCCCCCCGTGATGTCACCTACCTCTTACTCTATTCCTCCCCCTTCTGTAACTGTTACACTACTCGGAAAGTGCTCATTACCTATGTGGCAGTGTGATTCAGTATTGTAACCCTCATTTACATAGGATTGCCTAGTAATGTTTAGTTACATCTCTTACACTGAGCTTCCCCCCCCCTTGGCAACCACTACACGGTGGCCATATTGTTTTTGGTCTGCTAGTCCCTGCATTGTCATTCCATGCAATACATAAAACCCACAATTGTGAGCTTATAAGCTTCGGTTTTACTTTTGAGCAGCGCACCCTGTTTGCTGGTGTGCGCTGCAGTTAAACATCAAAATCCCCCGAGAAAAAAAAGTTATTTTAAATAATTTTGCATCACTTTTTAATGCCAATGGCCACATATTTGGCCATTGGCATGCTAGATGACACATATGCACCCTTTATTTGGAGCTGACATAGCTCCATTGTCAATTTTGCAGAAATGTACTCAGTTGTCAGCTGAGTACATTTCTGCAGCTAAAACGTCCGTTACACGGACTGGTTTGGGCTTCCTGGATCGCTCAAATACCTCATTTGCATATCTTTGAGCTGCAAATGAGGTATTGAGCATTTCCACGCCCAGTCCGTGTAAGAGACATTTTAGCTGTCTCTTACACGGAGGTTTGGGCTGTTCCTGGATCGGGAGGCTTACATGGAGGCTTACACTACTTTTAAACTCCGTGTAAGCCTTCGTGAATCCGCCCAAAGGTCTTTTAATTACATAAAGACGATTTATTTTTTACTGGCGTTGATGTTAGCATGATTGGAGCAGAAAGCTGTTACATTTTGTATTTTTAAATTATCTTTTAAAGCTGTTGTTATTGAATCTGCTATACTAACTGATGTCTCACTTTCCAGTAAGTAGAAGGTTAATAATTTTGTTTGAATGCCCTGTTCTTTGTTAAAATACCATAAATTAATGGAAAGGTTTTTATATTGCCTTTATTTGAGGCATCAGTACTCACAGAAAATGGCTGGTCATCTTGCAATTCTTTTAAAAAAATTATTTTTGATTCAGGTGCAAGCACGTACATAATTTTTGTTGCTTTAGTTTTGCCACAACTATATATTTTTTAATATTGTTGAATCTGGGAAGAAACAAGAAAAGAGCAATCCTGCACTATCACTGGAAATGTAACTTTGGGAATGCTTCACAGTGTGGAAACAAAACGCTGCTTCTGCAGCAATAATATCTTATTTGTTCTGAAAAATGTTATTTTGGTAGACGTCGAAGCTGCTGAAATGTTGGTGTGCATAGCAGACTTTGTATGTGATTTTTACCACCATGTCCAATTGAAAATGACATATTGCACATTGAACATGCAGCATATCCTTCCTTCTCATTGTTCTCGTAACCAGAAATATTTTTTTGTTCAATCAGTGTTAAATTTCACAAGCCTTTTTTATTTTCTTTGATGGAGTATTGTCATCTTCAGGACTACTTATCTATATAATGATGAAAAGTTTTTACATGTTAAAATATTTTATTTTTAATAGAATATAGAAATCAGCAGTGATGGAATCTAGTTTAAAGTTATTTTAGCTTGTGAACTACTTGCTAATTAACTGGCCCATTATATGTGACATGATATAGTGCTAACATATTAGACGCCATCTGGAGCAGTCAAGTTCTGAATGTTTTCATTTATAACAGTTCCTTTATGAGTTTGCTATTTTTTTTTATAACCGCACACAGGAAATAATACTGCATTGCACCCACACAGTTTGTACAAATCTGGAACTTCCTCTCTGACCAGTATCTGTGGAATCCCTCTAGGACCCTCTGAGATGATTAACATCCAGAGCAGATGGACATGAACTGTAGGTAGTAAAATAAAATACAAGACCAAGAAAAGTAAAAAAAAAAAAAAAAAAAAAAAAAAAGGAAAACAACAGGGCACTTATCTGTTGTTGCTAAATATTCAGCACAGCAACAAGGTGTTCAAACCAACTGGCAAAAATGGCATTTGACCTGGTGGGAAAAGACATTCTAGGTAATTGTGTCTGTACATCCAACAGCAAAAATCAATATTTGTCAAAAAGACCAACCACAACAGCAGGAACAGGAATAAGACTTTAATTCATCTGGTGAGCGCTTTCATGCCCAACTGAGAATATTGTTTTTTGCTGCTACATTGTGTTGTTCTTAGGACCTTTCCACAGTGGAATACTTTTTTTTTTGCCATTCTTGTGTCTGTACATCCCTTTATGCCCTATGTTTGGGAGCATAAATGTGATGTACGGTGCATACAAGATCTTGTTTAGCCATTTGCATACTGGTTGAGCATCAGGCTGTCCAAGGTGGGAAATCTCATCTATGAAAAATACTGCAACAGTGATGCAGAAGGACATCAATATTTCTTTGTAATGAATGTATATCATTTGATAAAATGCCATGTTTTAAAAAGAAACTGTGCTAATCACTGTCTAGACCATGCTCATACCTTCTCACAACAATCTCAGACATCACACTTTTTAAGTGCTATAATTTAATGAAAGTGCATCAGGCTCTTATTTGCACAGCCATTTAGTTAGACTCAGAAATCAGTCTCATTAGACAACAGACTTCTCAAATAACCTTAAGCACTTGTTCTCTGGCCACATGCAAAAACATTGCTTCGTTTTCTGTAAAGCAAAGACAGTGCACTACAGAATAAAAATTGCATCAGCAAATAAAATAGTATAAAAATGTCAAAGTGATAATGATTATACAGATAATTTTACTTAAGTATTCAAAAGAACTTTTGTGTAACTATTAACCTGCACAGTAGTGCAAAGATATAGGAAGCATAGCAAAGGCTGTGTTTCTACACTATCACAGGACTGTGATCTTTGTGCTCCTTGGCTCAGCCACCTGACAGCATCAGATCTAATGCTACAAAAGCCATTGTTCTGGTTCTGCATCTTAATTCTATTTTTTTTTTTTTTTTACATTATTTAAGTTTAGTAATATAATTTCTTCATATCACTTCCACACCACAGATTTGCTGAAAGTAACCAGGACACTGTAAAAATCTTGCAAATATTTACACACCTGCAAACATTTCTCTTTAATTTTCTTTTAAAAGAAATAAGTGATTCCAGAATTCAATGAAAAGTGATTACTTTGTAATTCACACCTCCAACGATGCCTAAACAAAATCTGCTTCATGATTCAAACAATTCTGGCTGTAGACTGTAGTTGACAATAGATAAAAAAACTAAAATACCTTATGTTCACCTTCTTATCCATTTCAATGTTTTTGGAGCTAAAGGGCTGGATTCTAGAACCATCATACATTCCTCACAAGACACCAGCATTTTGCAAGTGGGTCTAACACAGATATATAACTGGTGCCAGATTCACAGCTTAAAATTCAATGCCAAAAAATGCATTATAGTACCTTTTAAGAAATCAGCCACTTGGGAAATTATGTCATTGATGACAGCTGTAAGAATTGATGTGGTAATCTGTAACCTGGGAACTTAGATAGTAACCTGGTCAGCATAGTGATAATTTTATGTAACCCAAATTGTAAGTAAGGGCAAGGGATCCAGGTCCAGGAAAGTCATAACGCCACTTTACTTGACCATCATCAAACCCATCGTTAAGTATAATGCCCCCTTCGGCTTGTACCTTACCAGACATCTGCAGCAACTGGAATGCCCACAAAGGTTCTTTACCAAGAGAATTTAGGGAATTGACACCTTGTCCATTTACCTTTGCCTTTTACTCAGTCTCCTATAGACTACTGAAAGACAATCTATGCCTGGCATACAAGGCATCCTTGGATCCCAGCTCTGATGGACCTTTTGAACATCTGCAAAGCAAACAGTATCAGAACTACTAGATGTGAGGATTTAGATTTTGCTTGCAAGATAAATAGGACATGTTGGTGAGACAGGTATGTATCTCAAAAGATCCCCATTGTCTCAGATAAGTTCCTCATGCATGTAAAGCAGAGTCCCTCCCTAACCCTATTTAAGTGTAACCTTGATCAACGGATGAGAAATCAGAAATTCACCCTGGATCTGGCCTCTGTGTCTCTGATGGACAGAGGCAATCAGTAAATTAGGGCCAAAGTAACATACCACTTCTGTGTAATCTTTAGTAAACTCTCAACTAACATATCCCCTCCTATAAACACCCAAGATACAAGGGACTCAAATAGTGCAGAGCTGTATTGCACAACATAGATCTGTGTACATGAGGTTACCATATTGCTCCTTGAGTGGACCAAGTGAGTGTCCATGACTTGCTTAGGGCATGTCAAAAGCTGGGCTCCTGCATGGTATGGCACAAAAAGCAGCATTTTTATGTTCTTTATGCAAAGATATTTTAAGGCAGGCATGCTTGCTCATGATGATAGCCCTTTGAAGAATGGTGAAACCTGGTGATGTTATGTGATCCTATCTCGCCTACATTCTGTACTGATGGGTTCGGAGCCGATCCTCGGCTCCGACTCGGCATGCTATGCAATAGAGCGAAGTCTCTAATTGGCTGAGCTATTCTATATCCCAGTATGCACCACCACCAATTCCCCAGATCTCGTTTGCCGCTTACAAGCTAGGACGTGGTCTCGAACTTGGCTGAGCTAAGTGCTTTTTCTGAGAGTTTTTTCTGTCAGAAATTTCTTTAATCTTAACCCAAAAGCTGTTTTTAACAGCTATCGTTGTGTATAATTGTGTTTTTGTGGATATTTTGTGAAAAAATTTTGTGACTGGACAGGGAAAGGTTTCCGTTTAAGTTAGAGGGGCCTTCCCCTCGTTCTTTAGTGAGTCTTCTTGTTGTTTCGGAGAGGTGAAGTACCTGTTTTAGTTAGAGGGTTCTTGGCCCTCCTGTTGGTGTGTTTGTCATTCGTGTAAGTTTACGCCTCTCTTGTTTAAAAAAAAAAAAAATTGTTTTATTGTGCAAACCATTTGTACTGAGTTCCATACATAGTGTTTTTCTCTGACAAAGTGAATAGTGTCTACAAGCATTATGTCTAAGGAGCATAGACCCCCAGGATTTAAAAAATGTACAAGATGCAACTACAAAATGTCCATCACGGACGATCACTCCTTATGCGTGTACTGTTTAGGTGCCAAACACCTTCAGGAGTCTTGCAGCGTGTGCCACGCTTTTTCCTCTCGGGTCCTCCAAGGGAGGAAGAATAAATTGATCTTAAAAGGGCTTATCAAACCCTCCTTCGAAGAGGCCTTATTTTCCTCTTCCTCTCCAGCTAAGAAAAAGAAATCATTGGCGCCGACCAGCCCGTCGGGACCGACCACTAAGAAATCTAGGCAGGCTTCTCCATCGGCTCCACGGACTTCGGAGCCGAGGGCGGAACGGTCTGCCTCGATGCCTCCAGCCTCGACTCCTCTGGTTTTGGAGCCGATGGCTGGGGCTTTGAGAGGCGGGTCACCTTCATCGGCTCCACTGATTTTGGAGCCGATGAGGGTTGCCGGCTCAGACTCTTCCCCTTCGGCACTGAAGCCCTCCTTGACACCGAGGGAAATTGCTATGGAATCTCCCTCGGCACTGATATTGATCGAGTCTATTCGGAGCCAGTCCCCCAGTCCTTCGGAGCCGATGGAGAAATCTGCTCGGACCCGGTCGGTCTCCTCCCGATCTTCCAAGATGTCGGATTCGGACATCGACAGGGTGCTCTAAAGGCTATTTCAGTCTCCTGTATTCCAGAAATTAGTTTCGGCTCCAGCCCAATCGGCTTCGGAGCCGATGGCCCACCCTGTAGTTCTGGTTCCTCCTCCAACAGCCTCGGCACCATTGGAGCCGGTACTGGTGGAGCCGATGGAGGTTTTTGGGTCGGCTCTGACCCTTACTCCAACCCCGGCTTTCGGGTCGGAGTTCGGTACACAGACCTCCTCGGTCGGCCCCGGGGGTGACGCTTCGGGACCGATGTTTTCGGTTCCGAGCCTTCCTCTCGGTGCGTCGGCTGCGGGGGTGCCGTCTACTGTTGTGGCACCGGGGGTTGGACCTTCCCAGGACTCTGGCGGTCCGGCCTTCAGGGCCATGAGGAGTGCTTTGGCCAAATCTTCTTTGGCTACCTCCACGGTCTCACCGGCACCTTCCCTAGACACGGAGACTGGGTCTTTTGTAGTCCCCCTGTCACTAGACAGCGGAGCCCTGGGGCCTGAGGTCACCCCCAGTGGGGTTTCCCCCCCTCCTGAGGGTCCCTCTGAAGCTTCTTCGGAGGAACCCCCAAGGAAAAGACTGTGCAAGAGGAAACACGTCGACTCCCCCGATGAGTCTCTCACGTCGGACACCGATCTTGATGATGCGGAGGGGTCCCCTAAGTCGTCCTCGGATGATGTCTCCTTTGCAGACATCTTGGAAGTCCTCAAACAACGAGGCGGCTGGCATTCCAAACCCCCTTCCGCTGATGAGTCGGTGTTCCTCAAGGCCTTCGGGGCTCAGCCCTCCGCCTCCTGGGTGTCTCCGCCCTTCGATGAGCTCCTAGATTTGATCTGTCGAAGGGAGTGGGAACATCCAGACTCTGTGGAACCGGTGCCGGCTCGCCCAAATAAATTCTTATCAGCACCCCCAGAGAAGGAGTTTCTGACCAAAGGTGTGGCTGTAGATGCCCTGGTGGTGGCATCTGCTACCCAACAAGATGTAGCAGAGGCTTCGACGTCCGTCCATCCTCCTAATAAGGAGTCTAGGAGCATGGACCGGTAAAGGAAGCGCACCCTCAGTTCAGTGGCCTTTACCTTAAGGTCCCTGAACTATTTGACTCACTTCACTAGACTTCAGAGGGATCTGGTCAAGGAGCTTTCAGATACCCTCTTGGGTAACCTACCTGAGCAGCTGGCCCAGACGGTTGGCTCTCAGTTGGCTACTCTGTCATCGATATCAAACTCGTCCATGATGCTCATTTCGTATGCAGCCGAGGGGGCGAGTAGAGCGGCAGGTACGGGCGTTGCACTACGGAGGCAAGCCTGGCTCTGCCTGTGTCATTTTGTGGAAGCCTTTAAGTCTTCCTTTGCCGACGCTCCCTTTGATGGGTCCTCTTTGTTTGGACCCAAGGTAAAGGACACATTGACCCGCTGTGAACAAGAAGGTAAAACTTTGACTGCCGTAGGAGCATGGTTTTCCTCTCCCTTTCGGCCTTATCCCAAGGCTAAAAGAGGAGGGAAAATGTGGTTCCGTAAATCTCAGAAGAATTACCCCTCACAGCAGGACGATCCCCCCTCTAGAGGCAGAGGAGGGGGAAATTTTTCCGGAAGACGCCGTCCCAGAGGTGGCAGAGGCCCCCGCAACACTGGAGACTGCGAGTCCTTTCGTGGCTCTTCAACCTCTCAGCATCCCTGAAGGATTGCCCGACTGTGCAGCTCTGGAGCCAGTTGGGGGTCGTTTTTCGAGGCACCTAAAGGCCTGGGAGAGTATCACTCAGGACCAATGGGTGCTCTGAATCATCGCCGGAGGTTACGTCATCCCCTTTTCACACCCCCCCCTCCATTCAGAAAAATCCCGGACCCCCCACCCAGTCAATGGGATATTGCAGCCATCGAAATTTCAAAGCTGCTTCAAAAAGGAGTCATCCAACCGGTCCCCGTAGACCAGACCAGATTAGGGACTTACTCAAAATTCTTTTTAGTGCAAAAACGACCGGGGACTTGAGGCCCATTTTGGATCTCAGCAACCTGAATCGATCAGTCAAGAAGTCCAAGTTCCGGATGGTCACCTTACAATCTATTCTCCCGCTTCTGGAGAAAGGTGTTTGGATGTGCTCCATAGATCTCAAGGACGCCTATTATCACATTCTGGTAAATCAGGCGTCCAGGAGACATCTGCGCTTCAGCCTGGGAGACAGTCATTTCCAGTTCTGCGCACTGCCCTTTGGTCTCACCACAGCCCCCAGGGTGTTCACCAAATGTTTGGCAGTGGTGACTGCTCACCTGAGGAGTCTGGGATTCCAGGTGTTTCTGTATCTAGACGACTGGCTCCTAACTGCCACCTTAAGGCATCTACTATTACAGAACCTAGCAGCCACTATATCTCTAGGAACCTCCCTAGGAATCACCTTCAATTGGGCACAGTCTGTGTTGCTGCCATCTCAGCTTATACGGTTTATCGGGGCAGACATAGACTCAAGGCAAATGCGAGTCTATCTTCCTACAGAGAGAATAGAAACATTACAATCTTAAGTCCGAGCATTGCTCCTCAAACGCCGACTCCCAGCAAGGATGGTCCTACAACTGTTGAGTTCCATGTCGGCTACTGTTCTCCTGGTGCCCTTAGCAAGATTGCACATGAGGATTCTCCAGTGGCTCCTATCGGTCCAGTGGTCATATCAGGAACTTCCTCTCAGTCACCAAATCATAATCACGGAAACGTGCAAACAGGACCTCCGTTGGTGGCTTATCTCGTCCAACCTGGATCAGAGGCGACCTTTCGTTCCTCCTCCTCCAGTGGCCACTTTGACTACGGACGCCTTCCAGATGGGGTGGGGGGGTCATTACCTGGGCAGGTCAGTTCAAGGCAAGTGGCATCCCGGCGAGACTTCCCTACACATCAATATACTGGAAATGAGAGCAGTGCTTCTGTTGCTCCAAGCACTACACTACTACCTCCCCCAAGGTATTATTGCCATTCAGTCCGACAACATGTCAGTAGTCTGGTACCTGAACAAGCAGGGAGGGACCAGGTCCTACCCTCTTTGCAGAGAGGCCATGAGAGTATGGAATTGGGCTGTTGCAACCAATCGTTTCTTGGTAGCAACACATATTCCGGGGAGATCCAATGTAATAGCCGACAGACTGAGCAGAACCATTCTCTCCCCGCACGAGTGGTCTCTGAACGACAGAGTAGCATCTCAGATCTTCAGAAGATGGGGAACTCCTTGTTGCGACCTCTTTGCAACCCCTCTCAACACGAAATGTCTTCGGTTCTTTTCTCTTACCCCGAGTCAGGGGAGGTTTCCCAAGGACGCCCTAGTCCAAGCTTGGCCCAACGGCTTACTGTACGCCTTTCCTCCTGTTCCCCTTCTCCCTAGGGTGATCCAGAAGGCAATTCACTTGCAGAGCAAGATGATTTTAGTTGCCCCATACTGGCCTCGTCAAGTCTGGCTGCCATTTCTTCAGAAATACACACTGGATGGCCCATGGTTCCTGGACCAGGTTCCAGATCTCTTGATCCACCAGTCGGGACAGCTTCACCAGTCCCTTCACTCTCTGAAATTAACAGCTTGGCTCCTCCACTTCCGACTATAGTCAGGAACCAGGTTTTAGACTCAGAAGTTATACATATCTTGTCCTCAGCCCACAAGAATTCGACTAAGAAAATGTATAATAGTAAATGGAAGAGATTTGCCATTTGGGCCCAACTCCGGGGTTTAGATCCCATTACTGCCCCGGTGGTGGACATTTTGAAATTCCTAGCTTCCCTATTCAATCAAGGGTCTTCAGTCTCTACCATTAAGGTTCAATTAGCAGCTATTTCTAATTTTCATGCAAGTACAGACCCACCTTTGATGAGCAATAAGTTGTGTAAAGCCTTCTTGAAAGGTGCTGGGCTGCTACATCCTCCAGTTTCTCATCCTGCTCCACCATGGGATCTCAATTTCGTATTTGGTGCCTTGACCTCTTCCCCCTTCAAACCGGCAGCAACTTCTGACTTGAAATTTCTTACCTGGAAGACCGCTTTTTTGGTGGCAATTACATCAGCCAGAAGAGTTTCGGAACTTCAGGCCCTATGTGTCAACCCGCCGTACTTGGTTTTTCACAAGGACAGAGTATCCCTTAGGCCCAATCCATCTTTTGTTCCCAAAGTTTGTTCCAGTTTCTGTCTTCAACAGTCTTTGGAACTTCCAGCTTTCTTCCCCAATTACTCAGAGCAGAATATATCTTCCATTCATTGGATGTCCACAGACAATTGCGTTTCTATTTAGATAGGATCAAACACGAAAAACAGATCAGTTGTTTGTGTCCTTTTCAGATAATAAATTGGGCAAAGCCGTCACGAAGGTCACTATTGCCAAGTGGATCAGAGACTGTATTAGTCATATTTATTTTCTTTCTAATAGAGAGCTTACAACCACTGTGAAAGCTCATTCTACAAGGGCTATGGCTACTTCAACAGCATTTCATGCTAAGCTTGCCATTAGTGACATTTGTGCTGCGGCTACCTGGTCCTCTCCTCACACCTTTATTTCTCATTACAAATTGGATGTGGCATCTCGGGGGCGAGCTTCCTTCGGTTCCACAGTTCTCAGGAGTGTTTTCCAGTGAGCCACCCAGGAATCAGGTGCTAGGGACGCTGTCCCATCAGTACAGAATGTAGGCGAGATAGGATCACATAACATCTTTTAGTTATGTACTTACCATAACTTCAGATGTTTGGGATCCATCTCGCCTGCATTCCTAATACCCACCCTCCTTCCCCCTGCCTTGGAGATCAGAAGAGACCGGACGGTTTGAGTTCGACCGTTTCATCTTGAAACATCTGGCAATGTTATATCAGCAGTGCATGTGTGGGTGCATGTGTGCGGACAAACAAGATCTGGGGAATTGGTGGTGGTGCATACTGGGATATAGAATAGCTCAGCCAATTAGAGACTTCGCTCTATTGCATAGCGTACCCATCAGTACAGAATGTAGGCGAGATGGATCCCAAACATCTGAAGTTATGGTAAGTACATAACTAAAAGCTAGCTGGCATATAGGTATTGAATGATGCTACTGGCATCACCCATTCTGAATAGCAGTGTCATCATCCCTGTAATGACATGAGACAGTGCCACCATGACCTGTTCTACCACTGAAGTGCCAATGGTCACAAATTTAGCTCTTTCTAATAATGTAATCCTCCTATGGATTGACTCTACTACATACAGTGTTAATTTAGTTTTTCATTATCATGCAATCAGTGATTTTCTCTGTGTCATATCTGTAAATATTTTGTATTTAATCTTTAATGGAAAATAGTTAATTGCATGGAAATATGTTTTTATTTTTGTTCTAGATGTGTTATTTTATTATCTGTATAATACTACAAGCTGCTACAGATTTATTGGTCTTTCTAGTCATACTTATGATACTACCATGGCATAACATAATGCTCCCCATGATACTATGTATTTGTTTAAATGTCTATATATTCTCTGTTTGTTTCTCATCTGTGGCATGGAACATGGCTGAAAAGGGTCCTTGAACATAGTTCACGTACCCAGTTAAACCAAATAAATAATAAAATGGGAGGCAGAGATTCAGGAAAGTAAGCCAGAGATGTGCTGTAAACATTTTTTGGTTGGTACCATTGACTTGTAGCATGTACATTGCTGTATAGGTATGCTTAACATTGTAAGCTTTGTTTTGCAGCTGGTGGGAAGAATTGCCTTAACATGGCTGAGTGCTGCAGAAGGCAGGTGCACCTCTCCAGGCAGTGAGGTCTGTACATTTTCTTTGGCAGTCTACTGTACAGCTGCAATTATATTTGTAATGTTATGTGTGTGTGTAATACATTTTCCCATTGTGTTATCCTTCCACAGGTCCAATTCTGAAAATGGAGGAAGAGGAAAAGAAATCAAGCTCACCCCAGTCTCTGCCATTTGCTGTATTTGGCACTAGGTTTCCAGTACCTGCAACATTTACCTCTCAAGAGGAGGAGGTAATGGTCCCTCTTCTGTACAAGATGTGGAGACATTATTTCTGACCTCCATGTCTGCATCTCTGGAGGGTGGGAAGGGTTGTAATGAAACTCTTCTCATAAGGATGGAGTAGGAGAGTGTCCACTGGTATCCCAGTGTGAGGCACAGAGGTTGGTCAGTGCTGAGGTGTGCCAGCAGCTAGATGCCCACCTTTACAACATGGCGCTATTTCTAGCATGACTGGCTGGTCCCAATCATAGGGCCTTCAGAGAGCAACTGACCCATAACATTGGCCACCCAGGTGAGTGATGCCTGGGTATGTTGCCTGCTGCTAGATTAGTAGTCAACCATGCCAAGAGTCCATCCTATCCCCTTCCTGGTATGTTCCATCCCTTAAGTGCTATTTTACATTCCTTGTTCATTGTCCAACCCTTCCCATTACCAATTGTCCACCCTCTGTATGTATGTATATGTCAATCCACTGTCCTCAACACATTTTGCAAGTATACTGCCCCTGTCTGTCTCTTTACTTCATGTTTGTCAGTCTGGCTCTGTTGCCTACTATTTTTTTTATCCAATCCACATGATTCTGCTGTATCTACACCTGCCTATTATTTTTTAAAATGTACAAAAAGGGTTTCTATTCTACACAAAAAATGACACTTCCACCTCACCCTCATCCATTCCAGCCTTAATGTTACCCTTATCTAGTTAATTTTGCTTATTCTTTTCCTGTTTATTGCTTTCTAATTTACCCCATTTCCTCCACACTAATGAAAAACAGGGTTGCCACTTTGTTGTACATACATTGGTCTGTCTCTTCTGTGATTCCTGGTTAAGGCTAAGTATACCATGACTATTTTTTGCATGCTGCAACTGTAGTATCTGTATATATATGTCATCTCCAGTGCTTTGCATAGTGAAGTCCTTGAACATTGCCATTAGAGAGGTGTGCAGTGCTTGTCCTAGCCATAATGTGGTTTGTACACATAGTGAACACAGATACCTACCTTGTTCATCGAACCGTTTTTCAGTATCACAGTCAGAAACACACCACTTTCAAAATGAACAAGAGCATGGCACGAGCATGCAGCCACAAAGAGCATGATGAGAAACATGACAACACGAGCACACGATATACAGGAAGTCACATGATTAAACACTCGTCTTGGAGTCAGAATCTTACTGGAGGGAGCTGATGACATTTAAATTGCTAACTTCATTTGGGATCAGGATTTTCGGCGGCAATGAGAGACCTGGGATTTGTTTGTTGAATTCTGGACAGTCTCGCTCAAATAGGGACATCTGGCAACCCTGTTCACAACTCGTGTCACACTGGAGGCAGTGTTTGCTACTGAGCATCCTGGTGTGTCTTAATGTAAACAATCACCCAACCTATTGCCCACCCAAACTGGCAAGGACTCTCATATTAGTCTGCTAGGTACTATGAATCTAAAATGTAGATTATTTTCATCCTTCTGAACTTTGGGGATAAGAAAATAAACTAGGAACATAGATTTTGGAACTGGACGACAGTCAAATGTTTTTTGATCCATGTAATCTCTGATGTTAACAGTTCTAAAAATTTTTCATTTGATTTACAGCAAGCCCTATTGATGACAGCTCTATTTACTGGTGGTTTTTCTCACTGGCTAGCAAAATTTCCATTCTAGCAAAAAAATCTACTGATGTTATGTGATCCTATCTCGCCTACATTCTGTACTGATGGGTTCGGAGCCGATCCTCGGCTCCGACTCGGCACGCTATGCAATAGAGCGAAGTCTCTAATTGGCTGAGTTATTCTATATCCCAGTATGCACCACCACCAATTCCCCAGATCTCATTTGCCACTTACAAGCTAGGACGTGGTCTCGAACTTGGCTGAGCTAAGTGCTTTTTCTGAGAGTTTTTTTCTGTCAGAAATTTCTTTAATCTTAACCCAAAAGCTGTTTTAACAGCTATCGTTGTGTATAATTGTGTTTTTGTGAAAAAAATTTGTGACTGAACAGGGAAAGGTTTCCGTTTAAGTTAGAGGGGCCTTCCCCTCGTTCTTTAGTGAGTCGTCTTGTTGTTTCGGAGAGGTCAAGTACCTGTTTTAGTTAGAGGGTTCTTGGCCCTCCTGTTGGTGTGTTTGTCATTTGTGTAAGTTTTCTTGGGCTTTCGCCTGTCTTGTTTAAAAAAAAAAAAAAAAAAAAAAATTGTTTTGTTGTGCAAACCATTTGTACTGAGTTCCATACATAGTGTTTTTCTCTGACAAAGTGAATAGTGTCTACAAGCATTATGTCTAAGGAGCATAGACCCTCAGGATTTAAAAAATGTACAAGATGCAACTACAAAATGTCCATCACGGATGATCACTCCTTATGCGTGTACTGTTTAGGCGCCAAACACCTTCAGGAGTCTTGCAGCGTGTGTCACGCTTTTTCCTCTCGGGTCCTCCAAGAGAGGAAGAATAAATTGATCTTAAAAGGGCTTATCAAACCCTCCTTCGAAGAGGCCTTATCTTCCTCTTCCTCTCCAGCTAAGAAAAAGAAATCTTCGGCTCCGACCAGCCCGTCGGAACCGACCACTAAGAAATCTAGGCAGGCTTCTCCATCGGCTCCACGGACTTCGGAGCCGAGGGCGGAAAGGTCTGCCTCGATGCCTCCAGCCTCGACTCCTCTGGTTTCAGAGCCGATGGCTGGGGCTTCGAGAGGCGGGTCACCTTCATCGGCTCCACTGATTTTGGAGCCGATGAGGGTTGCCGGCTCAGACTCTTCCCCTTCAGCGCCGAAGCCCTCCTTGGCACCGAGGGAAATTGCTATGGAATCTCCCTCGGCACCGATATTGATCGAGTCTATTCAGAGCTGGTCCCCCAGTCCTTCGGAGCCGATGGAGAAATCTGCTCGGACCCGGTCGGTCTCCTCCCGATCTTCCAAGATATCGGATTCGGACATCGATAGGGTGCTCCAAAGGCTATTTCAGTCTCCTGTATTCCAGAAATTAGTTTCGGCTCCAGCCCAATCGGCTTCAGAGCTGATGGCCCACCCTGTAGTTCTGGTTCCTCCTCCAACAGCCTCGGCACCGTTGGAGCCGGTGCTGGTGGAGCCGATGGAGGTTTTCGGATCGGCTCCGACCCTTACTCCAACCCCGGCTTTCGGGTCGGAGTTCGGTACACGGACCTCCTCGGTCGGCCCCGGGGTGACGCTTCGGGACCGATGTTTTCGGTTCTGAGCCTTCCTCTCAGTGCGTCGGCTGCGGGGGTGCAGTCTACTGTTGTGGCCCCGGGGGTTGGACCTTCCCAGGACTCTGGCGGTCCGGCCTTCAGGGCCATGAGGAGTGCTTTGGCCAAATCTTCTTTGGCTACCTCCACAGTCTCACCGGCACCTTCCCTAGACACGGAGACTGGGTCTTTTGTAGTCCCCCTGTCGCTAGACAGTGGAGCCCCGGGGCCTGAGGTCACCCCCAGTGGGGTTTCCCCCCCTCCTGGGGGTCCCTCTGAAGCTTCTTCGGAGGAACCCCCAAGGAAAAGACTGTGCAAGAGGAAGCACGTCGACTCCCCCGATGAGTCTCTCACGTCGGACACCGATCTTGATGATGCGGAGGGGTCCCCTAAGTCGTCCTCGGATGATGTCTCCTTTGCAGACATCTTGGAAGTCCTCAAACAACGAGGCGGCTGGCATTCCAAACCCCCTTCCGCTGACGAGTCGGTGTTCCTCAAGGCCTTCGGGGCTCAGCCCTCCGCCTCCTGGGTGTCTCCGCCCTTCGATGAGCTCCTAGATTTGATCTGTCGAAGGGCGTGGGAGCATCCAGACTCTGTGGAACCGGTGCCGGCTCGCCCAAATAAATTCTTATCAGCACCCCCAGAGAAGGAGTTTCTGACTAAAGGTGTGGCTGTAGATGCCCTGGTGGTGGCATCTGCTACCCAACAAGATGTAGCAGAGGCTTCGACGTCCATCCATCCTCCTAATAAGGAGTCTAGGAGCATGGACCGGTACGGGAAGCGCATCCTCAGTTCAGCGGCCTTTACCTTAAGGTCCCTGAACTATTTGACGCACTTCACTAGACTTCAGAGGGATCTGGTCAAGGAGCTTTCAGATACCCTCTTGGGTAACCTACCTGAGCAGCTGGCCCAGACAGTTGGCTCTCAGTTGGCTACTCTGTCATCGATATCAAACTCGTCCATGAGGCTCATTTCGTATGCAGCCGAGGGGGCGAGTAGAGCGGCGGGTATGGGCGTTGCTCTACGGAGGCAAGCCTGGCTCCGCCTGTGTCATTTTGCGGAAGCCTTTAATTCTTCCTTTGCCGACACTCTCTTTGATGGGTCCTCTTTGTTTGGACCCAAGGTAAAGGACACATTGACCTGCTGTGAACAAGAAGGTAAAACTTTGACTGCCATAGGAGCATGATTTTCCTCTCCCTTTCGGCCTTATCCCAAGGCTAAAAGAGGAGGGAAAATGTGGTTCCGTAAATCTCAGAAGAATTACCCCTCACAGCAGGACGATCCCCCCTCTAGAGGCAGAGGAGGGGGAAATTTTTCCGGAAGACGCCGTCCCAGAGGCGGCAGAGGCCCCCGCAACACTGGAGACCATGAGTCCTTTCGTGGCTCTTCAAACTCTCAGCATCCCTGAAGGATTGCCTGACTGTGCAGCTCCGGAGCCAGTCGGGGGTCGTTTTTCGAGGCACCTAAAGGCCTGGGAGAGTATCACTCAGGACCAATGGGTGCTCCGAATCATCGCCGGAGGTTACATCATCCCCTTTTCACACACCCCCTCCATCCAGAAAAATCCCGGACCCCCCACCCAGTCAACAGGATATTGCAGCCATCGAAATTTCTAAGCTGCTTCAAAAAGGAGTCATCCAACCGGTCCCCGTAGACCAGTCCCGATTAGGGACTTACTCAAAATTCTTTTTAGTGACAAAAAAGACCGGGGACTTGAGGCCCATTTTGGATCTCAGCAACCTGAATTGATCAGTCAAGAAGTCCAAGTTCCGGATGGTCACCTTACAATCCATTCTCCCGCTTCTGGAGAAAGGTGTTTGGATGTGCTGCATAGATCTCAAGGACGCCTAATATCACATTCTGGTAAATCAGGTGTCCAGGAGACATCTGCGCTTCAGCCTGGGGGACAGTCATTTCCAGTTCTGCGCACTGCCCTTTGGTCTCACCACAGCCCCCAGGGTGTTCACCAAATGTTTGGCGGTGGTGACTGCTCACCTGAGGAGTCTAGGATTCCAGGTGTTTCCATATCTAGACGACTGGCTCCTAACTGCCTCCTCCAGGCATCTACTATTACAGAACCTAGCAGCCACTATATCTCTAGGAACCTCCCTAGGAATCACCTTTAATTGGGCAAAGTCTGTGTTGCTGCCATCTCAGCTTATACGGTTTATCGGGGTAGACATAGACTCAAGGCAAATGCGAGTCTATCTTCCTACAGAGAGAATAAAAACATTACAATCTCAAGTCTGAGCATTGCTCCTCAAACGCCGAGCCCCAGCAAGGATGGTCCTACAACTGTTGGGTTCCATGTCGGCTACCGTTCTCCTGGTGCCCTTAGCAAGATTGCACATGAGGATTCTCCAGTGGCTCCTATCGGTCCAGTGGTCGTATCAGGAACGTCCTCTCAGTCACCAAATCATAATCACGGAAACGTGCAAACAGGACCTCTGTTGGTGGCTTATCTCGTCCAACCTGGATCAGGGGCGACCTTTCGTTCCTCCTCCTCCAGTGGCCACTTTGACTACGGACGCCTCCCAGATGGGGTGGGGGGGTCATTATCTGGGCAGGTCAGTTCAAGGCAAGTGGCATCCCGGCGAGACTTCCCTACACATCAATATACTGGAAATGAGAGCAGTGCTTCTGTCGCTCCAAGCACTACACTACTACCTCCCCCAAGGTATGATTGCCGTTCAGTCCAACAACATGTCAGTAGTCTGGTACCTGAACAAGCAGGGAGGGACCAGATCCTACCCTCTTTGCAGAGAGGCCATGAGAGTATGGAATTGGGCTGTTGCAACCAATCGTTTCTTGGTTGCAACACATATTCTGGGGAGATCCAATGTAATAGCCGACAGACTGAGCAGAACCATTCTCTCCCCGCACGAGTGGTCTCTGAATGACAGAGTAGCATCTCAGATCTTCAGAAGATGGGGAACTCCTTGTTGCGACCTCTTTGCAACCCCTCTCAACACGAAATGTCTTCGGTTCTTTTCTCTTACCCCAAGTCAGGGGAGGTTTCCCAAGGATGCCCTAGTCCAACCTTGGCCCAACGGCTTACTGTACGCCTTTCCTCCGGTTCCCCTTCTCCCCAGGGTGATCCAGAAAGCAATTCACTTGCAGTGCAAGATGATTTTAGTTGCCCCATACTGGCCTCGTCAAGTCTGGCTGCCATTTCTTCGGAAATACGCACTGGACGGCCCATGGTTCCTGGACCAGGTTCCAGATCTCTTGATCCACCAGTCGGGACAGCTTCACCAGTCCCTTCACACTCTGAAATTAACAGCTTGGCTCCTCCACTTCCGACTATAGTCAGGAACCAGGTTTTAGACTCAGAAGTTATACATATCTTGTCCTCAGCCCACAAGAATTCGACTAAGAAAATGTATAATAGTAAATGGAAGAGATTTGCCATTTGGGCCCAACTCTGGGGTTTAGATCCCATTACTGCCCTGGTGGCGGACGTTTTGAAATTCCTAGCTTCCCTATTCAATCAAGGGTCTTCAGTCTCTACCATTAAGGTTCAATTAGCAGCTATTTCTAATTTTCATGCAAGTACAGACCCACCTTTGATGAGCAATAAGTTGTGTAAAGCCTTCATGAAAGGTGCTGGGCTGCTATGTCCTCCAGTTTCTCATCCTGCTCCACCATGGGATCTCAATTTCGTATTAGGTGCCTTGACCTCTTTCCCCCTTCGAACCGGCAGCAACTTCTGACTTGAAATTTCTTACCTGGAAGACCACTTTTTTGGTGGCAATTACATCAGCCAGAAGAGTTTCGGAACTTCAGGCCCTATGTGTCAACCCGCCGTACTTGGTTTTTCACAAGGACAGAGTATCCCTTAGGCCCAATCCATCTTTTGTTCCCAAAGTTTGTTCCAGTTTCTGTCTTCAACAGTCTTTGGAACTTCCAGTTTTCTTCCCCAATTACTCAGACAGAGCAGAATATATCTTCCATTCATTGGATGTCCACAGACAATTGTGTTTCTATTTAGATAGAACGCATCAAACACGAAAAACAGATCAGTTGTTTGTGTCCTTTTCAGATAATAAAGTGGGCAAAGCCATCACGAAGGTCACTATTGCCAAGTGGATCAGAGACTGTATTAGTCATATTTATTTTCTTTCTAATAGAGAGCTTACAACCACTGTGAAAGCTCATTCTACAAGGACTATGGCTACTTCAACAGCATTTCATGCTAAGCTTGCCATTAGTGACATTTGTGCTGCGGCTACCTGGTCCTCTCCTCACACCTTTATTTCTCATTACAAATTGGATGTGGCATCTCGGGGGCGAGCTTCCTTCGGTTCCACAGTTCTCAGGAGTGTTTTCCAGTGAGCCACCCAGGAATCAGGTGCTAGGGACGCTGTCCCATCAGTACAGAATGTAGGCGAGATAGGATCACATAACATCTTTTAGTTATGTACTTACCATAACTTCAGATGTTTGGGATCCATCTCACCTACATTCCTAATACCCACCCTCCTTCCCCATGCCTTGGAGATCAGAAGAGACCGGACGGTTCGAGTTCGACCGTTTCATCTTGAAACATCTAGCAATGTTATATCAGCAGTGCATGTGTGGGTGCATGTGTGCGGACAAACAAGATCTGGGGAGTTGGTGGTGGTGCATACTGGGATATAGAATAGCTCAGCCAATTAGAGACTTCGCTCTATTGCATAGCGTGCCGAGTCGAAGCCGAGGATCGGCTCCGAACCCATCAGTACAGAATGTAGGCGAGATGGATCCCAAACATCTGAAGTTATGGTAAGTACATAACTAAAAGTTGTCCATCATCAGCAAGGCTCCTTTTTTCTCTGGTATCATAATAAAATGTCTACTAAAGGCGTTTGCCAGATTGTCCGAAATCTGTCTTTTTGCACAATCAGACTGTAAAATGTTTTTTCCACTGGGGCAATCAAAAACGTTCTCAATCCTTCACACAATCTGGCTGCAACATTGTTATGGTGGAATTCAAAACCAGATTAAAAACACTCTGTTAAATCACTGCAGACACAGCCACAATGTCCCCTACAAGTCACTGACCATGGCCAATAATTTTTAATTTAACTTTCTGACATAATATTTTAAACTGATGAAACTGTCAACAAGCCTTGTTCATGCCTGGAATAAAAACTCAAACCATGCTGTGAAAAAAATATTGCTCTTATAATTTTTTTTTACAAGTTAACTAACTTACATATGGAACAGTTAGTAATTTCAGACTTTGCCGCTTATCTTGGTACTGCTTCTTCAGACACAAACATTCAACCAAAATATCCCAATAATCTTTCCTCACTTACCTTGGTTTCATTTAAATCCTCTTCAGTTACTGTTTCAAAACAGACATGTTTCTTGTCCATTATCTTGCTACTCCACTGAACAAAGCATGTCCTTAGGACACATGCAAATGCTCCCTCATTTTCATATGGACCTGCTATATATATATATATATATATATATATATATATATATATATATATATATATATATATATATACACACACACACACACACACACACACACACACATGTGTTTATAGGGACAAACTTTAACCATACCCAAAACCAATGATCTGATGTCAATTTTCATTCTGTCCTCAACTAATGGGTTCGGATTTGACTTGGCTGTTGCTAAACTTCATGGCAACAAAAACTCTTGAGCTTCTCCATTATCCAGAATGCACCAACCCCAAGTACCCAGATCTCATTTGCCGCTATATGAGAAAGACATGGTGACCGCTACTGTCAAAACCTTTTTCTGTTCCTTGTACTCTCAATCCCTTACCTAGTTGTGTTCCTTTTGGTAGTTTCTGCTAATTAGAATAGCTTTCTGTCCCTTTTTCTCCTTTCTGTACTTATTTTGTACCTTTGAATAGTACTATTGATAGTATTCCTTTTCTTTTCTGTAACTTAAGATATATATATATATATATATATATATATATATATATATATATATATATCTTGTCTATATATCCTTTTTTTCTACTGTAAATTTTTTTTTCTCCGTACAATCTGCCCTGTATTTTCATTGTTGTTCCTATCATGGCAGAAAAAAAGTCCAGCTGTATAAAAAAATATGTTAGGTGCAGAAACAAGATTTCATTATCAGATGCCCACACATTATGTGTGTATTGTTTGCAACCCATCTAAGTGCAAGAAGATTGCTCTATTTGTCATGGGTTTAACCTGAGAGCCTTGGTAGAAGAAAAAAATAAATTGATTTTGAAAGGGCTTCTTCCCTCTTCTTTCAGAGAAGCTTTATCTGTAGTGATGTCTGCAAAGAAATCTAAAATGTCTAAATCTCCTTCTCCGAGTCCTTCCACCTTTTCCTTTGAGGCTTCAGAGTAGCTTAGAAAAAGGCCTCCTTCTGATCTGACATCTCCTCTTTTCAGATCTGACCTCAACCGCAGATCTGACGCTTACAAAAAAAGATTAATTGGATTCAACCTCAACATCGGATTCAAAGCATAGGAAAAAACACATATTGGATCAGATTTCTTCAAATACGGTGCATAAGCCATCTGATCCAGCTCCTCCCTCCAGTATTGTTTACGTGCCTAGGACTAAATACTCACCTTCAGTAGTCCAGTTTCCTCCAGGGATCCCTCTTCCTTTTTGGAGAGACCTAGCTCCCCTTCAGGATTTTCCACTCAATCTTCCAGGAACTTAACAGAAGATGTGGACAGAGTGGTGAGAAAAATTCTCTTGTGCAGACACTGATGGGTATAACTTCGGCTCTTACCCCTTCATATCAGGAGGGCAGATCTTCTATCACACCTCCACTTCCAGTTCCTCCTCTAACTCATTTCACCATCTCAGAGTCCTTGGATCAGAGTATACCTTTATCCTCGGATCTGGTTTGCTTTGAGCACTATGGTTCAGTTAGATCCAGAGACCTCTCAGAGCTGAGACTTCCCTGTAAGATACAATGTGATGGAGTCAACTCTGAACTTTTTGGGGCTGTCTCTGCACCTCAGAGCCTGGCACGGTTAGCTTGGCTCTGGCTTCTGCTTTGAGGGGATTGCCTTAGGAGTAGGGAGGGACAGCAATCCAAAAGCTTGTCTTTTCAGTTCTGAGGTCTTCTCCCTGTCTGGGCAATCTGCCTTTGAGGCAATAGAGAGGGCATTGTCTGTCTCAGCAGCTCAGACCCCCTCAGATCTGCAGTCTACAGCCCTGATGTCTCTGTGTTCAGAATCTCATCTCTCTTCCACAAGGACAGCCAGTACCAAAACCCCAAGCTTTCCAAGAGGGAATACCAACTTTTTCTAATAGCTCCCCACAGCATCCCACTGAGGAGGTCCCTAAGAAGAAGACATGTAAGAGGAAGCACTTGGACTCTCCAGAAGAGTCTGTCACAGAAGATGCAGACTTTGATGAAGATGAAGGGTCTCCAGAGTCACCTCCTGAAGATGTCACATTTGAAGACTTTCTGGAAATCCTTAAGCAGAGAGGTGACTGGATGCCCAGTAACCCTTCATTTGAAGAGTCTTTATTCCTGGAGGCTTTCGGTACTGGCCCGTCTACCTCCTGGGTGACTCCACCCACTGACAAGCTCATTGAGTTGATCTCTTGACAGGCATGGAAGAAATCTGACATCACTAAAACTATGCCTCAGAGACCAGACAAGATTATGGCAGCATCTGCAGACAAACAGTTTTGGGGGCAAGGGGTGCCTGTTGATGCCATAATTGTGGTGGCGGCCACTAAAAAGAAACTTGTCGAGGACAGTTCCACTGTTCAGCCCCCCCCCCCCCCACAGGGAGTTACAGATGATGGACTGGTTTGGGAAGTGTATCTATCCTTGGTGACTGAATTATCTGGCACATTTCACCAGATTACAGAGGGATTTGATAAAGGAGCTCTGAAATACCCTCTCAGGATCCAGTTCTGAAGAAGTGTAATCCTCTATTACTTCTCAGTTGGCTACCCTACAATCTATTTCCAATTCTTCCATGAGGCTCATTTTGCATGTAGCCAAAGGAACCTCAAGGGCAGTGGATTCATGCATGTCTGTCAAGAGGCATGCCTAGATGTGCTTATGTGATTTTGCGGAGACCTTCAAGTCTTCATTCATCAATGCTCCTTTTGGTAACACATCTTATTTTGGCCCCAAAGTGAAGGATACATTATCCAGGTGTAAGAAGGATGGAAAGACCCTCTCTGCAGTGGGCATACATTTTTCTACCCCCCAGAGAACCTTCTTTAGGAGTCAATGAGATGGTTGTAAGATGTAGTTCAGGAAATCCCAGGGTCCCTTCCAGGACATGTGGAGGAGGTTCCCCTAGGGGCAGAGGGGGGAACTCCATGGGAGAGGTAGCCCACAAAACCAAGGGTCCATAGATTCCTTCTCTGTCAGACCCTACCAGTGCTCCTGAAAGGAAGCTTGATTGTCCAACAATCGGGACTATTATCCTTGCACCAGGGAACATGGCTGGACATAAGAGATACAAGGGTGCAGAGGATAATTTCCAGAAGTATATAATACCCTTTTCCCTTCCTCCTCCTCCTAACTAAAAAAAAATCCCCAACGTTCCACCCAGTCAGTGGGAACAAGCAGCAATTCAAATAAAAAAGCTGCTAGAAAAAAAGAGTCATCCAAGAGGTCCCACCAGACCAAATAGAATCCAG
The DNA here is from genome assembly GCF_019279795.1 of Protopterus annectens. Lineage (NCBI taxonomy): Eukaryota > Metazoa > Chordata > Ceratodontiformes > Protopteridae > Protopterus > Protopterus annectens. The sequence goes on along the minus strand of NC_056747.1, from coordinate 1,160,187,475 downwards.
AACTTACTCAAGGTTCTTTTTAGTGCCAAAAAAAGGGACTGCAGACCAATTTTGGATCTCAGCAACTTGAAAAAGTCATGCCATCATACCAAGTTTCGGATGGTCAATGTTCAGTCCATTCTCTCTTTCCTGGGCAAAGACGACTGGATGTGCTCAACAGACCTTCAGGATGTGTACTATCACATAAAGATTAACAGATGATTCAGAAGGCAGTTACACTTCTGGCTGGGAGTTAGTCATTGCCAGTTCAGCGTTCTGCCCTTTGGACTCACCACAGCCCCCCAGGATGTTCACCAAATGTATAGTTGTAATAACAGCTCACTTGAGACTGCAATGATTCCAGGTGTTTCCATATCTAGATGACTGTCTCATTACTGCCTCAATCAGGCATCAGTTATTGAAGGCAAGAGATGATCAGGTTCTCCAGATGTGTTCCCATCTGGGGATAAAAAGAAGTTATGCACTCACCATAATGTTCCATGTTTGTAGCCCATCTCACCCTTCATTCTTACATATGGGTTCCGGCTCCGACTTGGCCAATTACAAAGCTCAAAGTCTCTCAGTTGGCTCATGGCAAGGTAGGTATCCCATAGTGCACTAGTAAAATTCCCAGAGCCTGTTTGCTGCTAACTATAAAGGAGATAGAAGGTTATCCAGAAAGAACAATAATGAAAGGTCTCCACCCTACCAAAGGCAACACTATTCTGTCTCCAGATCCTTCCAGGACGGGGGTGGGTAGGTGGGTTCGTAAGAATGAAGAGCAAGATGGACTCCAAACATGGAACGTTATGGTGAGTACATAACTTCTTTATGTTCTGTAGTCCTATCTCGCCTTCATTCTTACATATGGGACAGCTTCCTTAGCACCTTTTTCTCGGGTGGCTCACGGGAATATACTCCTGAGTACAGTGGAACCAAAGGAGGCTCTACCTTTGGAGGTCAAATCCAATTTGTAATGAGTGACAAAGGTATGAGGAGTAGCCCAAGTTGCTGCTGCACAAATACTGTCAATTGGAACTCTGGCTTGAATGGCAGCAGATGTGGACTGGGATCTTGTGGAATGAGCCTTAGTCTTGAACGGGAGGATCTTTCCATTGGAGGAGTAAATAAAGGAAATACAACTGGAAATCCAATTAGTCACTTTAGAGACTGGCAGACCTATTCTAGTTTCAGAAAAGGACACGAACAATTGATCTGATTTTCTTAGTTCTATGAAGGTAGAACTGTAACTGTGAACATCAAGTTAATGAAATTTATATTCCGCACTGTTGGAATGATTAGGTAAAAATACAGGCAGTTCGATAGTTTGGTTCAAATTAGTCTGAGAATAAACTCTGGGAATGAAGGAAGGATTTGTACGAAGGGAAACTGTCTTTGTGGAAAATCAAATAAGGAGGCTTGATTGACAGTGCTTGCAACTCTAGCGGATGTGATAGCTACTAGGAACAAAGTCTTCCAAGACAGAAACTTCAATTGACATGATTGTGCGAGCTCAAAAGGCGGGGAAGTTAGTTTGGACAGAATGAAATTTAGATCCCACTGAGGTACAGGTTCCTGAAAGGGAGGTCTCAGCAAGGTAGCGCCTTTAAGGAAGGTTTTACATAATCTGTGGGATATCAGATTAGGCTCATGTTGTCCCAAATGAAAATTTGATATCACTGCCAGTTGGACCCTAATTGTGGCAGCAGCTGATCCCTGATGGAAAAGTTCAGTCAAAAATTCTAACACCACAGGGATGGATGCTGTGTAAGGATCTACATTTTCTCTTTTGCCCAGATAGAAAATCTTCTCCAGTTGCTAGCGTATAACTTCCTAGTGGAAGGTTTGTGCGAAGACGTAAGAATATGGGTCACAGCAGGTGAAAAATTATGAAGCCTGACTAGGGATGGAAGTGGAGCACCATGCTGTCAAGTTGAGGGTATGGAGCAGGAGTGAAGGGAGCCTGAGGTGTGTCAAGAGGTCTGGAACTGGGTCCAGAGTCCATGTATCATCTAGGAGATGAGGCCCGAGAAAGGGGAAATAAGGAGTGATCAGAATCATTTTGCTTCCCAAGAACTTTGCTTTCTGGATCACTTTGGATATGAGCAGAAAGGAGGGGAATGCATAAAGGAGTCCCATGGGCCAATCGTTAACAAGTGTGTCTCTCAGTGACTTCCCCCAGAGGGTGGATAAGGGAGAAGTAGCTGCTGCATTTGACGGTGAACAGGCTGGCAAAGAGATCACAGCAAGGCTTTCCCCATTTGTGGAAAATATGTTCTGCTACTTTATGATTCAGAGATCACTTGTGAGGCATCAATATTGCCCTGCTGAGCTTGTCAGCTATCACATTGGTTGTCCCTGGGATATGCGCTGCTACTAGAAAGCGTTGGGAAGATATCACCCACTGCCAAACACGGAGAGTCTCTCAGCAAAGGAGGTAAGATCTGGTTCCTCCTTGTTTGTTTAGATACCATACCATACCACTGACATATTGTCGGACTGGATTGCTATCTTCCCCAAGGGAAGAAAGTCATGAAGTGCTTGCAACGCTAGAAGCACTGCTCTCATCTCTAGGACATTGATATGTAGGTGAGCCTTGTGATCTTGCCATGTGCCTTGGGCAATCCTACCTAGATAATGCCCTCCCCCACCCTATGTGTGAGGCATCCGTGGTTACAGTGGCAATGGGTTGGCGAGGGAGGAATGGAGTTCCTGTTGTCAGCTGATCTGGCTGAATCCACCAACAAAGGTCCTTTTTGCAAGACTCTGTTATGAGAATATGATGAGATAGAGGCAGTTGGAGAGACCACTGGGAAAAAAGAAGCCACTGAAGAATTTGCATATGCAATCTGGATAATGGGACAAGATTTATGGTATAGGCCATGGTCCCTAAGAGTTTCAGTACTATCTTTGCCTTGACTTTCTGTAGAGGAAGCAAGCTGTAAATCTGTTGTCTGAGGTTTTGAATTCTGTGTGCAGGGAGATGAGCTAGCATGGCGACTGTGTCTATTTCTGTGCTTATAAAAGTCACAAATTGAGAGGGTGATAAGACAGACTTTTCCCAATTTATCAGAATCCCCAGCAAGGAACAGAGCTGGATGGTTGAATCCCTGGCTTGTAGGAGTAGGTGCCTGGTGGTGGCAGTCAGGAGCCAGTTGTTCAGGTATGGAAACACTTGGAATCCACAATGTCTCAGGTGAGCTGTCACTACTGCCATACATTTGGTGAACACCCTGGGGGCTGTGGTGAGACCAAAGGGCAGAGCACAAAATTGGTAATGACTGGCTCCCAACCAGAAGTGTATATGACTCCTCAATATTCTGTCCATTTTTATATGGTAGTTGGCATCTTGGAGGTCTATGGAGCACATCCAATTGTCTTTCCCTAACAGAGGGAGTATAAACTGCCAGGGTCTATGTTAAATGGTTGAACATCCAAAATGTCGAACATTATATAGTCGAGGCCAAATGTTCGACATTTGGATGTTTGAACATCAAATGTAAAAAAAGAAAAAAACACTTTAACAGCATAGGCTGGGGGCAAGCCCCCCCAGCACCCCCACACCCCCCTACTTAAATATGCCAACTCCGAGACTGCACTTCAGTGCAGAAAAGGGAAATTCTCCCTATCTGCACCATACAGTGCCATTGAAAGTCTATCTTTGAACATTCAAAATTTCGACCATTTGGTCTCAACCATGTAATGTTCGAAATTTTGAGCGTTGTCAGGTACCCGACTGCAGTGTTTATGGATTTGTTTAGTTTGCTGAGGTCAAAAATAGGCCTCCAGTCCCCTGTTTGTTTTGATACTAAAAAGAATCTGGAGTAAGTTCCGAATCCTATCTGGTCTGTGGGGACAGTTTGGATGACTCTCTTTGACAGCAACTTTTGAACTTCTATAGTTGTTTGATCCCTGCGAGTGGGTGGAACATCTAGGATTTTCTTGGGAGTGTGGGGTGGAAGAAAGAAGGGTATGGACTGCCCTCTGGTGATTATTCTTTGAATCCATTTGTCTTGGGTGATGATTAGCCAGGCTTCTGGATACAAAGATAAGCGACCCCCAACTGGCTCCAGAGAAGCACAACCAGGCCCCACATCAGGAGCGCTGATGGGGATGGCCTTGAAAAGAATTTTGGCCACACTGGTTTTGCAGACCCCCCCTGCCTCTAGGATGATGTCTACCATTAACTCCTCCACCACTGAAGGAGGAATCACCTGATGCATCCGGGGAAAATCTCTGGGACTTCTTGAACCACATTTTACCTCCTCTCTGACCCTTGGGATATAGTCTAGAAGGGACAGTAAAACATACTCCCATGGCAGAAAGAGTTTTCCCTTCTTGTTTGCACCTGGTGAGTGTATCTTTTACCTTTTGTCCAAACAGAGAAGAACTATCAAAGGGGGCATTGGTAAAGGTAGATTTGAAAGGCTCTGCAAAATTACATAAGCGCATCCAGGAGAGTCTCCTAAGGGAAACTCCCAAACTAGCTGCCCTACTTGCTCAATTGGCTGTGTAAGAGATCAGCCTCATGGAGGAGTTCACAATGTAATTTAAGGTGTACAACTGAGCAGTCACCCTCTCAGGGACTCCTTCAGTAGATGTACCTTGAAGAGCATCTCCTAGCTCCTTGAGGAGATCTCTCTGAAGCCTAGTAAAATGTGTGAGATAGTTCAGCGATCTGAGGGTAAAAGACGCTGAAGAGAAGATACGCTTCCCGTATCTATCCATCATTCAAAACTCCTTGTTTGGTGGATGGACAGATGTAGAAGTCTCCACTAGTTCCTTCTTAGTATCCACCGCCACCACCATGGCATCTACAGGCACACCCTTGGTCAGAAACTCTTTCTATTTTGGGGCCAACAGAAATTTGTTGGGTCTTCTGGGGACTGGTTCCATGGTGTCAGGAGTTTCTTACACCTTTTGACTGACTAGGTCTAGGAGTTCATCAAAAGGTGGAGACACCCAAAAGGCTGAAGGATGAGACCCGAAAACCTTCAGGTACACTGACTCATCAGATGGGGTGGCAGTGGGCCAGCCGCCTGTCTGCTTCAGGATCTCTAAGATGTCTGTAAAGGAGACATAATCAGAGGATAACCTGGGGGACACTTCTAACTCCTCGTGGTCAGTGTCTGAGGTGATGGACTCATCTGGGGAGTCTACATGCTTTCTCTTGCATGTCCTCTTCCGAGGGGGCTCCTCAGAAGGGTATTCTGGGGAGGTTTCTGAAGACTGGGGGCCACCCAATGGGGGCTCCTGAGGCTGTGGGTCTCTGCTGCCAAGAAAGAAAAAAGGTGCTGAGACAGAGGTCGGTGCTTGAGGGGGAAGAGTATCGGTACCCTTGTGCAAAGCTGATGACTGGGACAGCACGCTCCTCATCATCTCGAATACAGATCTCTCCAGCTCCAAAGACAGCCCCGGTTCCGAGGAAACGGAGGTAGTCCTCGGCTCCAAAGCGATCAGCTACGAGATGGATGTAGGGTCTGAGCTCACCCTAGCCGACTCACCAAGATGGAGACTTGTCACCAAAGAGGTTCGGGTCCAAGCATCCCTGTTTGGGCCGACCAGTGATCTTCGGCTCCTAGACACCAAGAACGGCACCAAAGGTGTCAGAGCGGAACTCGGCTCTGAGACAGCCACAAGAGGAGCTCCAACAGAGGGTTTCACAACAGGTGGCACCAAAATCTCTGGCTCTGAAGGCCTGACTCTGCTCGAAGGAGGAACCACAACAGGGAGAATGGACTCAGATGGCTCTGGAACCACCAACTGGGTCGGAGCCAACAACAATCTGGGCAAAGCAGATGACTTCAAGAGTCTAAGCACTACTCTCTCTACATCCTCTTCTGAAAGGCTCTTGGAGGATCTTGATGACAGGGTAGGCAACCTAGATCTCTGTATAATGGGAGATCATAAAGTTGGGGAGACCGGCAAAAGCTCTCTGGACAGGCTCCGATGCAATTTTTCAGTAGTCTGCTCTGAAGAACTCGGGGCCGACACTGCAGTGTCAACATCAACCACCTCGACCGGCTCCGAGGGCATTGGAGCCAAAGAGGTACATGCTTTATCCAGTTTTAATGTGCTCTGCGGAGGTTCAGACAAAATAGTCGGCACCAGAGAATGTTTCTTGGCCGACTTGACCTTCTCTTTTCTTGATGAATGAGACTTGGAAGATGAAGAAGTGCTTGCTAAGTCCTCCTCGAAGGAAGGCTTGAGGAGACCTTTCAGAATTAATATGTTCTTTCTCTCCTGGAGAACTCTGGAGGTAAAGGAGTGATAGAAAGAACAAGTTTCCTGCAGGTGAATGGCTCCGAGGCAATAAACACAATTACTGTGACCATCTGTAATCGACATTTTTTGGGAGCACTTAAGGCACTTTTTAAAACCCGAAGGTTTATGGTCTTTGGATTCCTTTGACATGACTACAATGAGCTCTATGAAACAGGAAGAAAGGAGGACAAGGTCTTCTAACTTAAACGGGCTTCGCCCTATAAGAGATACACGCCAAATACAAGGACTAGGTCCTCTAACTTAAACGGGCCTAGCCCCAACAAACCAACACGCACACAGAGGAGAAACAACAGAGGACTAGGCCCTCTAACTTAAATAGGCCTAGTCCTGTTGAGGAAAGAGTCAAGGTTAAACAGAGGACTAGATCCTCCAACTTAAATGGACCTAGCTGTGGAAAAAAGAAAGAAAGCTAAGCCGGAAAATACCAGAATCTTAAACAGCAGGCAAACTATTGAAAATAGCTAGCAACACTGCACACAATATATTAATATAGAAAAAAGTGTCAAAAAACAAAGTCCTAACACAAAAGTGGACCTGCAGTAATATGAACTATATCAGAAACTAGTACACAGGATACCAAACAGAGAACAAGGGCCCAATGGCCAACAAGTTCTCGCAAAAAACACACAAACTACCTATGAAAAAACTGTCACTAATATTAAGTATAACTTGGTGTATATGTGAAGAAATATCAGTAAAAATATAATAATAAAGAAAAATGTTCAACTTTGCCATGGCCAAGCAAGAAGCACTTCTGAACTCGTAGACCCAGCAAACGAGATCTGGGAATTTTGCTAGTGCAGTATGGGATACCTACCTTGCCATGAGGCAACTGAGAGACTTTGAGCTTTGTAATTGGCCAAGTCGGAGCCGAGGATCGGCTCCGAACCCATATGTAAGAATGGAGGCGAGATAGGATTATAGAATATCTATAAACTACGAGAAGTCTCAACTAGAACTGACTCAAAATTTGGAATTTATAGGAGCTCTGCTCAACACAAACTCTATGATAGCTTCACTGCCTTCCTCAAGAGTTCAAACCATAAGATCACAAGTCAGGAAAATAATCTGCAGTACCAAGATTTCAGCCTGCTTGGTTCTTCATGCTCTAGGATCAGTTTCAGCGGCAATAACTCTAGTACTTTTAGCCAGATTTTATATGAGAATTCTTAATGGATGCTAGCATCACAATGGTTGATACTGTACCAACCTACGTCAACTCTGATATGAATCACCCAGATTTGCAAGAGAGATTTAAGGTGGTGGATTCGGTCAGTTCCGGTTCTACAAGGTTGTCCATTCATTCCCCCTCAGCCTAAGGCCATAGTAACCATGAATGCTTCCCAGTTAGGGTGGGGGGCATTTTCTAGGGAACACAGTTCAAAAGCACTTGGCCCTCCAAAGAGGCCAGCCTGCATATCAATGTCCTAGAAATGAGAGCAATGCTGTTAGCACTGCAGGCCCTTCAGGATGCTCTCTCTTTGGGGACAACTGCAATTCAAATGGACAATATGTCAGTAGTTTGGTACATCAACAAACAAGGAGGGACCAGATCTTACCCTTTGTGCCAGGAAGCGCTCAGAGTGTGGCAATGAGCGATCTCATCCAACCACTTTCTCATAGCAATACATATTCTAAGGAAGTCAAATGTGATAGCAGATAAACTGAGCAGGTGCACTGCACTACCTCAAGAGTGGTCTGTCAACAAGAATGTGACAGAAAAGATTTTTTTGCTAGTGAAGCCAGCCTTGCTGTGATCTTTTTGCTTCTACCCTATACAACAAATGCAGCAGCTACTTTGCCCTAATCACCCCACAGAGGGAATATTGTGGGATACCCTACTTCACAATTGCCCCCAGTTTGATCTACACCTTTCCATCCATCCCGCTAATTCCAAAATTCCTGCAGAAAGTTGCCAGGTTGAAAAGCAAAGTCATTCTCATTGCACTTTACTGGCCTTGACAGATTTGATTTCCCTTCTTTTGACCTCATTTACTCCTCCAACCTTGGACTTTGGATCCAACTCTAGACCTCCTGTCTCACTCAGCAGGCATGATTCATTCAGATATACCAAATCTCAGTCTGACTGCCTGACTTCTCCAATTCCACTGATAGCCAGGCAACCTATGCTGTCCTCCCCAGTCCAACATATACTTTTATCTTCCCATAAACTTCCGCACATAAGCTTTATTCCAGTAAATGGAAAAGGTTTGTTTACCAGGCACACCAGAATAATACTGACCCTTTTCAGCCCCTATACATAAAATCCTTGAATTGTTGGCCCTACTTTTTAAAGAAGGAGCTAGTTCCTCAATAATTAAGGCTCAGTTAGCAACAATATCACATTTTCCTACTAGATTTGCTAGTTCCTCTGTTGCATCTCATAAGCTCTGCAAGGCTTTTTTGTGAGGCATTCTTAAGACTGCCCTTTAAGGACCCTACTCCTCCACTGAACTTAAATCTGGTACTGCAGGGACTTAGTCATTCCTCCTTTGAGCCAGCAGCTGTGTGTGACCTAAAATATATTTCTTAGAAGACAATGGGCAGGATTCACGATGGCTTGCACGGAGTCTAAGAGTCGTGTAAGACTCCATGCAGCCATCGCGATCCAGGAACAGCCCGAAATCCCGTGTAAGAGACAGCTAAAATGACTCTTACACGGGCAGGGCGTGGATATGCTAATCACCCCACTTGCAGCCGAAAGGCATGCAAATGAAGTAGATTAGCGATCCACGAAGCTGAAACCAGCCCATGTAAGAGTTGTGTTAGGTGCAGAAATGTACTCAGTTGATAACTGAGTACGTTACTGCAAATAACACAACGGAGCCATGACAGCTCCAAATAAAGTGTGCAAATGTTGCAGTCAGCATGCCAATGGCCAAATATGTGGCCATTGGCATGGTAATCCGATGCAAACATGAAATAAAATAATTATTTTTTTTGGCGATCGGTGATGTTTAAATGCAGCACAGCCCCGCGCAAACAGGCTGCGCTATATAAAACAGAAAAATAAAGGTTTGAAACCCACAAATGTGGGTTTTATGTAATGCATGGATTTGCAATGCAGGGACTAGCAGACCAAAAACAACATGGCCACCGTCTAGTGGTTGCTAAGGGGGGATGCTGAGTGTAAGACATGTAACTAAGCATTAGTAGGCAATCCTATGTAAATGAGTAGTAGGATAGTGAATCACACTGTCACATAGCAAATGAGCACATTCCGTGTAGTGTAAGAGTTAGATAAGGGGGAGTAACAGAGTAGGAGATAGGTGACATCACAGGGGGGAATGTCAGTAAGAAATCAAGCTCATTGGAGCAAAGTGGTATGTGAAAGATGTCAATCACACAACATAAAAAGAGGAGTGTCAACAGATAAGCATGGGAAAGTCAAGAAATGGAAGGTGTACACTGTGGCCAACACCAAAGTTTCTTGCTGTACGTGCATGTGCGCGTGTGCGTGCTGGGAGCCGCGAGTAAGACAGAGTGTGCGAGTGTAAGGCAGAGTAAGCATGTAGGAGCCTGTTTAAAGATCTGTAAACCTGTTTGTGCTGGTGTGCACACGTTTTAACCCGAATAAGCAGATTCTGGTTCGTGTAAGCATGTGTGCACGCGTGGTAGCCACTGTGAGTGTGTTTTTGCTGGTATGCGTGCTGCTCCCCCCTGAGGAAACAGAGAGGAAAAGGAAGCAGAAGAAATAGTAGGAAGCTAGCAGGGAATACTTGTAGAGGTAGCAGGTGAAAACAGTTAGAAGGAGGCAATTATACAGGCAGAATACAAGCCCAGCCCAGCACTTAAAACATTGCAAATAGCATTGCAGTATGTTTCTCTCAAGAGACACTGCAAGACAGGAGTAAGCTAGTAGAAGTGAAAACTGAAAAAGCTGTACTCAGACCAAACATGCTAGGGGCTGCCATAGCTGTCATAAGGAGACCTAGGAGACTTGCTGAGGGTGGTGACAATGGAAATGCTGCCAGACAACCCAGAGTGAGGAGATGGAGAAGAGTGTACAGGCCCAGGGTCACCTACCAGGGGTTACATGAGCTGGAGATAGTGGAGTGCTATAGAGTGGACGGAGACCTTCTGCAGCAAATTGTTGAGCTGTGCAGGCCACGCCTCACACACAGAACCAACAGAGGGGAACCCATCCCAGTGGAAACCAAGGTATTTGTTGGCCTAAGAATACTAGCAACAGGTACCTTCCAGAGACCAACTGGTGATATGATGGGGATATCACAGGCATCAGCCTCCAGGGTACTGCACCAGTTCCTGGATGCCATGTCAGCACATGTCGTGAGCATGTATATTTCCCCAATGCCCGTGAGGTATTGGCCAGCAATATGCGTCTTTTTCAGCAAATAGCGGAATACCCTGAGGTAGTGGGTGCAATAGACTGCACGCACATACGCATCAAAGCACCAGCCGGTGAGCGGGGTAGAGCCTACAATAACCGCGAGGGCTTCCCCTCCATCAGCTGCCAGGTCGTGTGTGATGCCCCGGGCATAATAATGAATGTGTGTGCTGGCTGCCCTGGGAGCTACCATGATTCCCATATCTGGCATTTGACGCAGCTGTACCAGACATTTGCCAATGGGGACATCCCACATGGTCACCTAGTGGGGGATGCTGGATATGCACTGGAGCCGTGGCTGATGACTCCCATCAGAAATGCACACACACCTGAACAGGATCGCCATAATGAGGCACACGCACAAACATGAAACGTAATAGAGCATGTGTTTGGGCTGCTCAAGTCATGGTTCCGGTGCCTGGACACATCAGGTGGAGCCTTGCAGTACTCACCAACTACACGTACCAAAATTGTCATGGTATGTGCTATGCTACATAATATGATTCTGCGAAAACAGCTGCAGCAGGACCAGCATAGGGCTGGGACAAACAGCCCCCCACCATTGCCAAGGCCATCACAGGCAGAATGTGACTCGGAGGAGGAACAACCTGAGCCTGCTCCAGTAGGCAGAAGGAGGCGTGCCAGTATGCCCTGGCCTTGGCAAAGAGGCAACGCATAGCACATACACTGGCTCAGTAGGAACCCTGGGAATGATACCCCTCTCTGACTCACTCATATAGTAACAGGGACACCTAACATGACACAACCTGCTCTCAAACATGTACAGGGAGTGTAGTATGTGCATCCGACAGAGGCAGCCCTGCAGCACCACCTGAGGCATGATTGCCATGTGTTAAGCAATGTAACACCATCTAGTATATGCAAACATGAAGATCCAACCTAACATCTCACCCTCACCAAGCATGATACCACACTATGAAGACAACAAGATCAAGTACAATAATTGGCTGAGGTATTGCTGTTAGCAAGGGGGAACACATGGCTGACAGCCTGGGCTGACATGCCAAGCAAGACATGATGCCCCACCTGCTAGGGATGGCATGCACCCAGCACACCTGGCTGTGTAGATACTGGCAAAGGCTGTTGTCACCCCCACTGTGCCTGGAATAGGTAAGTCTGAAAACAAAAAACCCACCACCATAGGTAGCACAAGGGATAATAACCTGGACGTAATGCTACCCAACGCCAGAAGTCTAACCTGCAAGGTGCATGCAGACCAAACCCACCACAGCATGGAGAATGGTAATATGTGTTCTGTAACAGAAACCTGGGCAAGGCCCAGAAGAGCACCCTAATACTACCAGGTTATGCCTCATACCATGCTCTACAGCTCCAAAACATGGAACACACGACAATAGGAGTGTGGCTACCAGTAATTATCAAGGATAACCACACCCCCAGGTTGGTACCACAGCAAGAAGCAGCATGGACTATCCATGGGCAAGTAACACTGTCTCAAACTGTGTACCTGTTTGAAGCCTGCTACAGACCACACACACAAACCCAGGTACCCCAGCCAGCCTTCCTGAAGACACTTCAGAGTATGAATGCCTCAACAAATACCAAACAAGGCACACACAAAGTATGACATAGGTGGCAATCCATTATGTATGGAAGAAGTAATCATGGACCTAGGGACACAAGAGGATGGTAACCTGTAATGTGCCACTCACATTGCCAAGGTGGCCAGGAAGACCTGCTATATTGCCCACCTTAATATGAAAGGATGCACATGTAGAGCTACAGAGGTCACTGTGCCCCCATACTCTTCCCTTATCAGGCCCATACGTGACAACAATGCCCCAGTTCGGATGTACCTTACCTTACACATGCAGCAGTCAGAAAGACCCCAAATGTACCCCACCAACAGGATAAAGGGTCCAAACATTGGACATCTGCAGCCTGGCTGAAGAAACCACAGCCCAATTCAGAAGCATACTGCACAGTCAGAGGTGATGTATGCCTGATGTACAAGGCCATGTCCAATCCAGAATGAATGGACATGCTCCACTGCAGAAACCCCAAATCCAGCAGACACACCACAGTGAGATATCTGAACCTCCACACATAGATTAATAGGATGTGCTGGAGGGACAGATCCATAACCCAGAGGCTCCTGACACTCTAGAACAGAATCCCAGTCCATGATGGGCTGAGCTCCACACACAAACTCAACAAGAGAAATCCGGTGAAGTGCATGGGAGATAGTAGGTGTACACTGGGGGCCATCCCTGTGTCACATCTAGGAAAGTAAATCCTACGTGGGCATAATATGCACATTGCAAGGGGTGTTGAGACCCACACACAGTCTGTCCATGCTCAAACAAGGCCAGGGCAGATAGCCTAGTATGAACCTATGATGATACAAATTGTGCAGGACACAAAGGATTATCACACAGCTGTCCCACCTGATGGTAGGAACCATGGTGATAATCCACAGATATGCTCTGCAGCACTCTAATATCACAAACAATACACCAAACCCACACACATTGCCAACAGCCTACCGAACAGATTCCTTCCAACCTCCCCACCAGCACCTAACTGCCAAATATCTATCCCAGGAGAGTGCTGGCCCCCTGACATTGCAGATGCTGAGGTAACAGCCAGCATCCACAAAGCACAGCACACAGCATCAATGGTACCAGATGGTGTCCTGGGTTGTGTCCAACAAGTACTGTAAGAAGAATGGGACAGCAAATAGCATTACTGCGCACTATCAGTCCTACCACAGGATATGTACCCAAAGAGCAGTGTACAGCAACAGTGGTCCCACACCACAAAGGGGGTGCCTGAATGGATACTGCAAACTATCACCCCTCAATCCCGACTATCTAGGTTGGCAAAGTAATGGAGAGGATGATCATGGATCCCATGAATAACGACATTGGGTACCTACAGACATTGGACCCTACCCAGTGTGGCTGTCATAAGGCAGATCCTGCCCCTTACACGTCTGACTTGTGAAACGTGCACCAAGCCCATTGATGTGGGGAATGTTGATCACACAGCCTATCTGGACCTTGCTAAACCCTTCCATACAATACCCTAGTTGGCGGTACAGATAAGCTCACCAGCCTAACTATAAACCCCTATGCAAGTAGATGGGTTGCAAACCAGCTCAAGGACAGAACTGACCTGGCAGACATGCTGTAGCCATGGCAGACTGCAAACCAGGTACAACTGGCATCCCACAAGGCATGGTCCTGGGACCTCTCTTGTATGCTATATATGTCACATAGGTACAGGCCAACATGGAAGGACTCTGTCTGAACAGGTTTGCAGAGGACTACAAACTGGCCACCATATCGGACCCTCCAGCTGACACAAGCAACCTACAAAAGGCACACATAGAAACACACAAGTGGTGCCACAGCCATGTCAACAAGCTAAATGCAGAATAGTGTATAGTCAACCCCTGTGGAAACACAGTACATGGCCAGAAATTACCACATAGGTGTTAACCCAGTAAGTACATCAGGAGCAATAAGAGACCCGGGGACACAATGTGATAGATATCCTGCATGTGACAACCATGTGTCTGTAGTGGTTACAGAAACATACCATATACCCACCTAATCATGAAGGTAAGCACAGCTTGGTTAGGGTAGGTCAATGTGCCTCTCCAGTCATCCACCAGCAGCCTCACAATTGTGTACAATGGCCCTTCAGGGATGTACCTGCAGCAACTGGAAAGACCACACAAATACCCCACCAGGAGGATCGCAGAGCTGTAACAGATGCCATGTGTCACCTGAGTAAAGAAACTGCAGCTCCACACAGTGCCATACTGCCTGGCTGGAGGTGAACAGTGCCTGATGTATAGAGCCATGACCAACCTGGTATCAATGGACATTTGGCACCATGTAAACACTGAATGCTGGTGACCTATGCAGCTGACAGGCCTGAACACCAGCACAGACATAAACAGGACATTTTTATTTATTTTTTATTATTTTTATTTTACATTTGTTGACCGGGCTAGTCTAGCTGGATACATGTCCATTTTCAGTAGAGGCCCGAGGAGTTACGCTCCAGAGTTTAAGAAGAAGTACATTTACTATATTACAAGAAAGTAAGGGAAAACAGTATGCAAAGAGTACACACAAAAATGAGCCAAAAAAAAAATTACAAGCAAGGTTATTCCATTAACAATAAAAGATTAACCATATAAATAATATATATATATATATATATATATATATATATATATATATATATATATTTTTTTTTTTTTTTTTTTTTTAGGTAGTTTGAAGGGGAGGTTAAAAGGGAGAGTGTGTAAGATAAGAGGGGGGGGGGGTTAGGGTTATAGGATGAAGGGATTTGACTGATGCATAGAATGTTAGGATTAGTGCAGGGGCACATCCATTGAGATTTGAGGTGGAGTTTAATTTTCTTTTTGAAGAGAGATTTTGAGGGAATAGTGGTAAGTTCAGAGGGGAGCAGATTCCAATGTTTTCCAACAGTGTTGGAAAAGAGGGAATCACCAGCTTTGTTGTTTGATTTGTCAATATTTACAAGAAATTTGTGTGCAGATCTTAGGGATTTTAGGTTATGGTAGGGGTGGATAAGGGTAGATAGTATAGGTGTTTTGTCAGGTTGATGCAGAATTTGATGGGCAATGGTTAATTGATTGATTTTTAGCTGGTGCTGAAATTCAAGCCGGCCTAGTAGTTTTAGATTGATACAATGGTGGGTTTTGAATGGGTTGCCTGTAGCAAATCCTGCTATATTGTGGTAAGAGTTCTCTAATTTAAGAAGATTTTTTTGATAGGTTTGTTAATATGGGGGAGGCATAGAGGAGGGGAGAGATAAGGTGGGTTTGAGCAATAGAGTCTGGAGTGAGAAAAGGTTTGATTCGGTAGAGAGAGCTTATTTTTTTGTTAGTATTTTTCAAGGTGTTGTTTATATGTGTATCAAAGTTAAGGTTGTTATCTATGGTAATTCCTAATAGTTTAGTCGTGAGGTCTTGAGATATAGGTGTGCCATTTTTAGATGATATTGTAAAGTCTATATGAGGAGATTTACTGGAGGGTGTAAAGAGGAGGAGTTTAGTTTTTTTGGGGTTTAGTAGGAGACAGCGTTGGGCAAACAATTCTTCAACAGAGTTAAATATGTGTTGTGTAAGGGAGTGAAGATTAGGTACTGTTTGTGGCTGAGCAAATGAGTGTGGAATCATCTGCGTATTGAATGCATGTAGCTTGTGGAACTATTTGGTGGAGGTCATTGATAAATAAAGAAAACAGAACAGGACCTAATATAGACCCTTGGGGAACACCAATGGTAACAGGAAGCTGCGAAGATAAGGTGGTTTTCCAGAGAACTGCTTGGTGTCTGTCATTTAAGTAGGATTTGAACCAGTTAATGGGTTGGGTTTCTAGTGACATAGATTGGAGGATATTTATGAGTATTTGGTGGTTAACCATGTCAAAAGCTTTTGAGAGGTCTAGGAAGAGAGCTGAGGAAAGTGTGTTGTGGTTACGATTTTTGTTGATGGTGTCTGTAAAGGAGAGGAGGGCAGTGGTGGTACTATGGGAAGGTCTGAAGCCATGCTGGGTATTAGAAAGTTGTATTTGAGAAGATGGTTCAGCAGTTGCTTGTGTATACATCTTTCTGCCCTGCATCTGTACTGATTGGTCCATAACCCAGAAGCTCACTCCACTCACGACTAAACTCCCACTACAGGATATCCAGGGAGTCCCTCAGCGACTGACATCCAGAGGAATCATGATGACTGGATGGGAGATGGTAGGTGTACCCTGGATATCACCTGTATGTCACGGGTAGACAGAGGCACAGCACACTAACTGTGACATATGTCATGGCAAACACCAGTAAATGTGTGTTGAAGGACAAACACTCTCTGATTAGCATTACAAATGGACAAGGGCACATGGCCATTGTTTGTCACTGTCCACACAAGTTGTGGAATACATTAACAATGTCGGACAATCATGTACTATGCTGTCCATATCTGAACACAATGCAACATGGTCATATCTGCACAACTGGCCCTCAACCAGTCTGGTGTGCTCACTATAAATATTACAAGCAGTGATAGGACTGAAACCGATTATACTGTCCACCACAGTGAAGTTCTGCACCAGTACACTATACGACAATACAACTGTTTGGTCAGCAGGAAAGGATGATGACAACTGTATGCAAACTATCCCATGGTGACCCTGCTGGCACAGCATAATGCCTGTTAGGTTCAGACACAAAGCAGTTGGGCAGTAAGAACACAACCTGATGTCCAACACTCAACTGTACATGTGATATATAGATGGCGTCCACACACAAACAGAAATGTGGTGGTCCATAGATCCCAACATAAGGAAAGGTCACACTGGGCATACTCGCACACTTAGATAAAATGAGACGTGGCAGTCAAGAAGCCATACAAACTGCGAACTGGGCATGCTCACACACTTAGGCCATGTCACAGTTCAGCAGTTGCACACACATATCTGGCATTTCTATGTGTTAACACAGGAACCTCCCACAATACAGACATCTGCCCAGTGCACACAGTGAAGTTACAACAGAGACATAAGTAAAGTACTGGATCCCACTCATATGCAAACACCTCCCAGAGTACACACGTTGTTTATAGAGATAGGGAAGGCTATGGCAATAAAGACCCGCAAACAGTATATGAGCAACAGATACTTGCATCTGACAGGTAAACATATGGCCGTAGAGTGCAATACCTGACTCTTGTCCCTAGGGAATACAGAAGGCTATCCACAGTGTATTTGGCATCTGCCTCCACAGTACAGTAGGCCACTGTGCCTGTGCAAAGTTAATGCATAGATATGCTCTCCCCTGTACTGATGGATTGTCACAGATGTACATACCTCTTCATCCATAATGATGTCAGCACACTATACATATGTCAGGAGCAGAAATTATACCCAGTAATGTGAATAGCGTGCTCCGCTACTGTGTCTCTAACAAGTGTCATAACATAGGTAGGGGTTTGAATCCTGCAAGTGCTCAGTGTGTGGGGGAGTAGTGTGTGCAATTCCATGTGTATGAGAAATGTCCCTTTTGGCAACTATTACTACACAACACATGCTGCATATTCCACTGTCTAAACACTGATGATGTCAGCACCCTATAAGTACAGCAGGAGAAAGCAATCCCCCCAATAATGCAAATAGCGTGCTCTGCTAATGCGTCTCTCACAAGTGTCATAACATAGTTAGGTAGGGGTTTGAATCCTGCAAGTGCTCAGTGTGTGTGTGTGAATGTGTGTGGGGGAGTAGTGTGTGCAATTACATGTGTATGAGAAATGTCCCTTTTGGCAACTATTACTACACAACACATGCTGCATATTCCACTGTCTAAACACTGATGATGTCAGCACCCTATAAGTACAACAGGAGAAAGCAATCCTCCCAGTAATGCAAATAGCACACTTTGCTACTGCGACTCTCACAAGTGATCTAACATAGTTAGGTAGGGGTTTGTATCCTACAAATGCCATGTGTATTTTTGTCACAGTTTGTCCATGTGTGTGGGGTGTTGTTCCCAATATTGCACGACATACATTATATCAGTAATGTCAATGCACACGATATATGTGTGTGCCACCTACACATATGTACCTGTGAACTGCAAGAGTTCCCATGTCCGAAGCCTGCCTCATGTGAATACATGGAATATGCATCAGACAACTGTATGACTGTGGTGTTCTGTGCAGGGGCTGCATGTGGTATGTGACTATACAGTGTGGGTTGTAGATGGTGTCATCCCACCAGTGAGGGATACATGATTGGTCTAGAGCATATAGTCCACATGTTGGTGATGAACAGGTGCAGCATGTTGTCACCACTTATGGGAGTGGTGACAAGTTGTTCCATAGCAATGCAGGGAATGAATGATAAGAACCCTTCAGATAGGGTCTTGCAGCTAGAATAATGCTCACACTGTATGTTTGGGTAGTCGCAGTACAACCATATAATGGTGTGTGTAGAGACCGTCATATTCCCAGTGTTGTCAGGAAGGCCAAGTGGGTTTCCTGGGTATCGGAGTGTGGTGTGTGCCATGCTATGAACCTGAAGGCAGTCTAACCCACTGTATGTTGCACATGGAGAGGCTCTGATGCTTTGTGCAGTGCCACCAACCTGGGGGTGTGTGTATCTGAGGTGCCTTTGGATACATCCCCCCTGTTCTGATTTGGTGCATGTGTACGGGATGACAAGCATGGTATCAGGAATGACCTGGCACTGATGGTGTGCACCTGGGAGCCTTGTACCAGGAGTCTGTTACTGCATGGATATTGCTGTACCCCATGCTAAGGACAGTTTCCACTGCATGCATCTTGAGGTTTACACTGCTGCTGTTGAGTAGCATTGCTATTAGTGTCCTATCCCGTGTGATACCTGTGCAGGTGGCTATGTAATGTCAGCCTTGCAAACAAAGGCACTATGTGTGTAGCAACAGCCTCTGCCAATATACAACGGCCCATGGGTGACAGGTGCAAGCTGTCCCAAGCAAAGCAATGTGGCTTGTCCAGCATGTAATCCCACACTGACAGGCATTGGATCCCCTTTGAATGTCACTGAAAGATACGTTAATTGCAGAAACTGATGATCCTGTCTACATATTGTGGCAGCATTCTTGGTGAGGGTGAGATGCTACTCAAGGCCAAGGTCATACCAGCCTATGCCACAAGCTCAGAGAGCCCCTCTATGTCCCCTAACATGTAGTCCAGGGAGGTGCGTCAGAGGTCATACACACTGGCACAGACAACGACTGAGTCATACTTCTACATGCCTTGGAGTGACTGGTATGCTTGTGTTATGTGGTGGATCATAGTGCCCGACGGGCAGCTCAGTGTGACCATCACCTTGTTCAGCCTGGGAGCAGGACCACAGTGTACATGATGATAGAGGTACCTCATACAACTGTAGCAGGTGTGTTGTCAAGCCGTATGGCCTGTGACTGTTTGGCACACAGGCTTTGTGAGCTATGTGTTGCATGTGCTCTGCTCTGGCTTAACGTTTGCTTGTGTGTCTGCTTTGCAGGTGTCAGCTGCTCAGACAGGATGCAATTCTGAGAGCCCAATAATGTACCTGTGTGTTTCTGTGTTTGGATTGTGGTCGTGGCAAGTCTATGGGAGACTGGTACTGCATTCACTGTAGTATCCCACTCCACCTGACAGGGAATGCCAGTGCTGTGTTAACAGGGCTTAGCCCCCAGTTTGGCTATGTGGTTGCATCTCCCACATGTGTTGTACGTGTATGGGAAGGGGAGAGGGTTGTCTGTGTACATGAGGCAGCTGTAACATTGCCACATGACTCACAGATTCACCAACTGGACCTGAGAGTAGATCGACAGGTGACCTTTGCACATGCTACCATAGCATTGTGACTCCCATACTAAGTAACGACACATAGGGCCAATGGGGAACAAGGTACTCAAGGTGACTATGTGAGGGTGTAGTGCTCCTGATTTGTTAGTGCTGGCATATATGAATGCTGTCTTGAGAAAATGTGAGGTAAGTCATATGCAATGTGTTACAGGCAAGCTACATGCAAACAGGACAAACAGTGACGTTCTGTCAAGTGACACATGGACATCAGTACATTAAGCAATACAGATGTTTCTAGGGATCCACAGAGGCACTGTATATCTGCACTGCAGGTGGAATCAGTGTTTCAGGAACATAACAGGCAAACATGCATACAAACAAAGCTACAGTCAGCAGGCCTGTATGTAGACTATGCTACAACAAACAAGGTGTACGACTTCCAGTAGGTAACAGTGCATATATGCAGGCACTATAAGCCAGTACCCAGACATTCACAGGTCAGACGGGCTGGGTCCAGCCACACCCCACACAAGTGTATAGACCACGTACCTTCGTAATGTTGAATAACTGGCCTGATACCCAAGTGCTAATACCTGTAATAATACACATGTCAAATAACAGACACTGAGCCCTCACTCAGCAGCTCCAGACTTAGTATGATGTATGCTACCTGTCCTGGCACCACAGTATCCTTGACATGTATGGACACTCTCCCTCCTGTCATAGTTAGTTCTGTGTTTTGGTGCTGTCATGCATGGTATGAGGTGCGACCTTGTAGTGCTAGTGTGCTCTTGTGAGCCTTGAACCTGTTGTGTAGTACTGCACAGATATTAACATCCTGAAACATCTGCATTGCAGAGTCGTGTGTGGACAGCATGCAACTCACAGTTGACATGGCCATCATTGAGTATCAATATGTACATTCTTGTATCCCCTGTGCTACCTATGTAGGTGGCCATCCATTCACAGCCTCACCACCAGTATGCAAAGATGTGCAGACAGAACACTGTGGTAATTACTATGGGTGTACAAAACAATACAATGACATTCATACTGTAACTGCATCAGGCATGCTGGTATATACCCACAATGCTATCATTACACTGTACTGTTGTCAACATCATACTATTACAATACGTCTATGTTCTCACCCTGTGCATCAGCACCATTTTAACCAGTTTCTGCACCGGTTTTACAGATTGCAGGAGGTGGCACAGTTTCATCATATGCACAGCATGTGTACCTGGTATGCCTGAGTCTGCCACTGATACAACCAATTGACATGTCTGTGTGTGTGTGTTGGTGAGGGACAGCAGTACAAGATGGGGCAATGTTGATGCAGTGTGTGCGTGTATGCGGTAGCCCTAGGTGTTATCACTTTGCATATGTGTATGAATGCACACAGTCCCACCTCATGGCTGCCATATACAGGTGTTTGTGGACAGCCACAGACTGTACCTGCCAGGTCATACAGATCACTGTCTGTGGCCATGGAAACGGTACCTGTGCCTGGCGGGGGTGCTACGGACCATATCAGGTACTAAGCCAGACTGGGTACTGTCATCAGAAGCAGGTGGTTGGTGACTGGAGACAGGTCCCTGTTGGGACTGTCCAGCGCCACGTGCACGTGGTCTCCTGGGGCAGTCTGATGACAGCACAGACCCAGCATTGCTGGGGCTGCTGCTGGCACTATGTGAGCGGCCGCGGGCCTGTTGTCCACGACGGCTGCCAGCTGCTGGCATATGGCCACGTTGACGCCTCAACCGTCCGCCATTGCCCTGGCTCATGGACATGTAGTTGTGGAACAGATCTAATGTGTCCCCCCAATGTCTGTCAATGACCTCAGTGAAGTTGCGGATGGCAGCCGCAACATCACGCATACTGTCACTCATGGCTGTGCGACATGCTCTCAGCTCCCTCAGACCCTGTCTGGTGTACCATTCCATACGTGACTGTGCCTGCATTACAGCTCGAAACATAGCTGAGGTTGAAAGACCTCTGTGGGCACGTCTGACAGGAGCGGTACGCCCACAGATGCTCCCACGAAAACCCATGGACATGTGCCTGTGTGGTACCGTGTCAGGATCCTGGCCATGGCTGCTGTGTGGGGATGCATGTGCCACCGGTACCACATTACCCTGGTCAATGCCCACTGTATCCTGTCCATCACCTAGGGATATTGGTGACAAAGGATGTATTGGTAGGATGACTGTGCACATTGATGGGGTCGACAGCTGTGTAGTGTCAATTGGCTGACCAATGACGGACCCTGGCACACCTACCTGTGCCATTACACAGGTATCATCATTATCACTATCCACAGCAGCTGATTCAGGTTCCCTGCTGCACGACACCAGAGCAGCACCAGAACCTGTGGGAGTAAGACAGGAAACACAGTTTACAATGTGTACACAATGTCACCACTGATGCACACATGGGCGCATGCACACATGCACACATGGGCACATGCACACATGCGCACATGCACACATCTCAGTATATGAGATATCAACCCACAGACACAAACACACCTGCAATCAAACACATAGCACTACTGCTTCAGCCTATTATTACTATTAGTATCAAGAGTATTGAAGGTAATGGTATTACACACTCACCAGCATGGATAGGCTGCCTTGCTGTTACACCAGAGGGACCTGCAGAAAAGAGACATTTATTGTCAGTGGGCACAACTGTGCCATTGATACTGTGGGCATGATGCAGTTCAGTAGTGCAACAGTTAGCTTCCACAGGTGTACTGCAGATATTGAGGATATCACTCTTGCACAATAATTACCAAGATTACAGCTACAAAACGAGGACACACCTCACACATGCATAACCTAACAGTGTACAGAATGGTCAACTATACACATGGCATGTTACCTGCACGCTCCGTGTCCTGCTGCTGTGTGGCTCCAGCCTCCATCATTACACATGTATGCTGCTGCTGTTGCTGTTGTGCTGGAGCCACAACACTTAGAAGTAGTCCCTCCAGTCTGGTGAGGGGGATGTCTAGTCACCCCACCACCTGTGGCAAGATGCTGCCCATGGATATCTGACGCATGCTGACAGACATTGCTAATTAAATCACTGCAGTGATGGCGTACCTGCTCATATGTCCGGTTATGTGTGCCTATGTCATTTACCTGACGGACCAGGTCTTGCCACAGTGCAGCCCTCTCCTGCTGGTTCTGACTGGTGCGGAAAAACAGTACAGCGAAATCCCGCACCAGGCTCTGGTGTATCTCCTCCTCCTCTGCAGCGGAGTAGACAGGGTTCCGCTGGTGAACCTTAGCCCTGAAAAGGAGAAGGAAAATATTTCAGCAATATCTGTCAGCAAACTATGGCACACATAATACACATAATACTCGACTGCAGTGATATAACTTAAGCACCATATATAGCATCTGTCTGTCTATTGGGGGATACACATGTAAATGACCAGATATCAGTGCTCATCCGACAACTGTGCAACAGTACCTGGCACACTCCATACGACAGACTAGTATACTGCAGCAGTCAACACACTGTTTCAGGTACAATACACAACCTCACACTGGGGGTTTGTATCAAGGTACTGTATGGGGAACATTATCAGCCCATGCACTGCACACAATGCACGTTACATATTTCACTGGTAATGCACACTACTCTTACTTGCCATAACCCCACCTACACCACAGTGACATACAGGGTAACACAGCACAACATATGGCAATGTAGTATGTGTTGATCGCAATACCTCACACACCTGTCTCTGGCCTCACACCAAGGACACACACTACCATGACAGACAGACAGTCATGGTGAGCAATCACACCAGTACACAACGTGCACCCAGTCACTAGCACACTCATTCCACCTCACATATTCCGTTTGCAATGTGTTCATGGGTGTGCATTGTGTCTTAGGTAGGTAGTGTGCTTTTGGCCCTGGGCCTACAGCAGCATACTGTTATGCTACCCTGCCCCTTATGACACATGTGTTATGATCGTACCTGCTCCTTACAAACAGTTACACAGGGTGACTCATATGGCATATTACCTATCTGCATAACATTCAGCAGGGGTATGTCTGACACCTACTCATGGGGAGCCTTGCTTCTTAATTCTGTGTGGTCTACTACAGGGTATGTCATATCTGTGGGTAGGGTCCTGTACCTCCACCATGTGCTCTATACTGCAGTGACAGGGATGACAGACATAGGTAATTTGTGTTGTGGATGTTGGAGGTGTTACCATGGTTGTTAGACAACTGTCATGGGTGTGACCAAACTATGTATATCCAGCAGTGGTAACCTCTATGTAGGTAGTCTGTGTGTGCTCTGTGGTATTCGAGTGCATTGACACAGTTACTAGCATATGTCTGTGTCCTTCTCCATATCTGTAGCTGTCATGGGAGGTACATACCGTGTAGGACATTGTGGGGTGTGGAGGGGTACAGTGACCTACATGTCCATAGCTGACACACCATGTCCGCTGACACATTCCATGTACAGGTATTACAGGACTAGTGTGCCACTGTGTATATCAATGTGGAGCCTATTGTACACTTGTTGCCCCTGTTCCCTGACACATGCAGTGGTGGGCAGGCATGCACATATGTGGTGGTTACTGGTGTCAGTGTTTTTGAATGGGGTATGGTACTCCAGTATCCACACTGGTGTTCACTCCATGCCTTTGACACCAGGCACCTGTTGCAAGACATCTGCACACATGTGCCTCACACAGTCTATATATATATATATATATATATATATATATATATATATATATATATATATATATGTATATATATATATCTGTATATATATATGTATATATATATATATATATATATATATATATAATATATGTTTGTATATATGTATATAAAATATGTATATATAGATGTAGATATATACATATAGATGTGGGGGAGAGAGTGAGAGAGAGACACAGGGAGAGTGAGAGTGTGAGGGGGTGGGACAGAGAGAGAGAGATAGTCATATACAGACATATCTGTTGTCAGTCAGAGCTATCTGTATATCTATATGTCTCTACAGATATCTATATATGTATGTGTGTATTACATATATCTGTGCATACATATTCTACCAATCTCGATGTCTGTGCAGTACGTGAGAACCTGGTTCAAGGCTCCTGAGAGCACACCAGCGGTACCAGGCTATACCCCGTATCATGCTTTTGGCCCCAGGACTCGGGACAAAACAAAAAGGGAGGGGGTGTGTCCATATTCATGAAGGACACCCACACCTCCAGGTTAGTGGCAACACATGAAGCATCACAGACCATCCAGGTGCAGATAACCATAGGCAAACCTGCTATACAACTGGTAGCATGTTACAGACCACCCTCCCAATCTCAGGAACCACAGTCAGCCTTCCTGAAGACATTGGAGGATATGAATGTCCCACCACACACCATCATATTGGGAGACTTCAACTACCCTAACATACACTGGGTGCATTATTCTACCCCAAACACCCTAGCCCAAAGGTTCCCGGAATTCACTAAGTCAAATGCAATGGAACAGCTAGTCACCTCTCCCACAACAGGAGATAATATACTAGACCTGATCATCACAAACATGGGGACAATGCGCTACACACTGGAAGTATACCCCTCACTAGTCACATCTGACCACAGACTAATCCCCCTGGATATACATATCCCACCTCCCCCACAACACAAAAGACTACAGTGGGAAACCTCTCACATGCTGACTTTACACTTCTTATAACTGAGTTGGTATCCTTAATGCCCACTGGGCCAGTGGAAACCACTTCCCACAATGCAGACACCTTCACATATGCTTTCTACGGACATCTCCAAGAATGCATGGATCATGCAATCACAAATAAAACCATGACCCTCTCCACCAAGGGCAGGCGTCCTGTCTGGTGGACTCCAGCATTGAACAAATTGTATAACAACAGAAGGTAGCCACTGCACGGCAGAGCATAATTCCATAGAGCTATGGCATCTCTGATCAGCAGTAGTAGAAAGATACGTTTTGTCGTACAAACATGCAAGGCCAACAATGAGAGGGACATCGCTATGGACACTACAGATAACCACAAGGCCTTCTTCTGCTATGTTACACATCTGGGTGGGAACCCTCAGATATGTTTACAGTTAGTTCACAGTGACAAACGCTACACTGAACACACAGATAATGCCAACATTCTGGCAGACAGGTTCAGTGCAGATTTCTCCCCTCGCTCACCCACACATGAGGAATTACGTATCCCAGCTGACTGTAACCTCCCTGTCATCTCAGATGTCCAGCTGGGAACCACCCTCAGCAAAGCTGTAAACACAGCATCAATGGGACCCAACGGTATTGCAGGTTGCATGCTACATGAACTCCAAGAGGAGCTACACATGCACATTAAATGCTATTCAACCATAGCCTTACTACAGCATATGTACCTGGACACTGGCATACAGCAACAGTAGTCCCACTCCACACAGGCGGCACCTCTATAGACCCTGGTAACTACCGCCCCATAAGCTTAACCAGCCTGGTCTGCAACACTATGGAAAGGATCATTATGGAACTCATACACAGAGACATTGGGGACTTAGACACTTGATCCCACCCGGTTTGGCTTTGTAGAGGGCAGATCCTGCCTTATGAACCTGGTTGACCTTTTCAAATCAGTCACTAAAGCCATTGACGAGGGCACAGCGGTCCATACAGCCTACCTGGACTTGCCTACGGCTTTCGACACAATACCGCACTCTGGCATCATAGACATGATTAACAGCTGAAATGTAAATCCATATGTCACAAGATGGGTTGCAAACCGGCTAACAGATAGAAACCCTACAGCCAAACTCACTGGTGCCATGTCAGACTCAGAGCCAGTCACAAGTGGTGTCCCACAGGGCTCTGTCCTGGGACCGCTCATATTCGGCATATAATTCTCAGATGTGGAAGCAGACGTGGGAGGGTAGTGGCTGACAATGTTCAAAGATGGCTGCATACTAGGCGCCATAGTCGATACACCAGCTGACACACACATCCTACTGACAGGCCTCACGGACACCGACAACTGGCGCCGGAGTCATGGCCTTAAACTGCATGCCACATAATGTATACTCATACCCTTTTGGACGGACAAGGTACCCACATATTATCACATAGACAGTAACCCACTGAGTACAGACAAAGTAATCGGAGACCTGGTGACACTGATTGATGCTGACCTCTCATTTGACACCCACGTTGCCAAAGTGGCTGGATAGACTTCCTAACTTGCCCACCTTATCATGAAGGGATTCACATCCAGATCAAAAGGGGTCATTGTACCCCTATACTCCTCCCTTATCAGGCCCATGACTGTGTACTACGCCCCATTTGGTATGTACCTCACCTGGCACTTGCAACAGCTAGGGGGACCCCATAAGTACATCACCAGGAGGATCAAGGGTCTCCAACAACTTTCATATGCTGCCAGACTAACGTAACTCATGCTCTATTCCATAGCATACTGCCTACGTAGGGGTGATCTGTGCCTGATGTAGTAGGCCATGTCCAATCAGGTATTGATGGACATGTTCCACCTCATACAATCCAAATCCATCAGAACCACAACAGCTATGGATTTAAACCTCAGCACACATATGAATAGGGCATACTGTAGGGACAGATCCATCACTAAGAGGCTTCCCATACTGTGGAACAGGATCCCAGTTCATGTTAGGCAGAGACTCTCACTGACATTACCTGTGTTTGTTGCAGCTGTTTGCTTAGGCTTGCAGTTACTTGGCCTGCTGTCAGCCTCTTTGTTTTGTTGTTACAAGTTTTTTTTTTTTTCTCTTTCTTTCTTTCTTTCTTTTTTTTTTCTCTCTCTCTCTCTCTACCTCCAGCGGGTGCAATGAAAGTATTGCATGTGTGGACTGGGAGTATAGGATGCTTTTGTAGGTATCTGCACATGTCCATGTGATGGCCTCTGCACCAATTGTTAGCCAGCATTTACTAATTGCATGCAGCCTGTTGTGTAGCGATTGCAGTTCTCACTGTGATTACAGGACTGTGCTATAAAAAGGTCTGTTAGGTAGGCGTAGCCCGTTCAGATTATCAGGGTGGGGACCATGCTGGTTTGCTGTGGACACTGTTCTGTGAGTGTAAGGGTTGGTATGTCTCTCATATTTCAGGCTATTTTGTAGACACTGCAATGCATGTTGTTCTGTAAGCTGAGTATTCCTTCCAGTGTCCTCTTCTCCATGTGTATGTAAACTGACACCTACGACTAGTAATACTGTGTATATGGGTGTGTGTGTGCTTTCATGTGGGGATTGTGGTGTAACTGGTATATAGCAGTGGCTCTTGCAATCTGTTGCTATGGCTTCAATATTTGGCCTTTACATTCACTCCTTGTATGCCTGCTAGGTGTCTTTCCTGTAATGTGTTGCTATGACTTTCCTATTTTCCATTTACATTCACAGCTTGTAATGCTTGCTAAATCTGTTTGGGCAGCAATTCCCTATGTGTTTGTTATGGTAGGGTGTTACTGCATGCAGTGTGGTCTGGCCATGGTGTAGGCCTTGACACTTACAAGGGTATTTGATCATGCTGCTGAGCAGGCCTCAGATACTCTCCGGAGCATCTTTTATCAGCCTCATGGAATGGTACATAGCAGTGAGTTACTCCAATGACATATTCTGATATTCTGCAGTTGTGACTGTGGGTTATTTCAAGCATATGTATTAGTACACCATTTGTGACATGCAGGTGGTGCATACCTTCAGTCAGTCATAGTTACCATTGCATGTGTAGTTACACCTTCCTGCCTACTGTTAGTACATTTGACAGGGTGTCAGTGGGGCACAGTTAACATTTGTTTTCACATTAGGGACATCCCTGTAACTCAGTCACATTTGCTATGTCTGATCTCTTAACTATTCAACTATGGCAGTGTTTATCCCGCTCTGAGTATGTGTGTGGCTTGCCAAATGCTACTGTGACATTATTACCTAGTAGCTACCAACTAGCATGATTGTTTCTCAGCACACAGTACTATTTTAGAAATCCACTAGATTTGACAGTAAATATACATGACATGCTTTGTGTACTAAACTTGCTATATTCCCTTTACATTAATTCCTACTATTTTATGATATATTTCTTTCAGCACAATGTTCTTGTATAGCAGTCATGGCTTAGTGGTAAGTCATGCAGACTAGTGTTTCCAAGGTCCTGGGTTCGAGACTGAGGGAGGTATTTTATTTTGCTGCTGTGAAAACTACAGGCCTTGTCATTCAGAATGACTAAGGCACTTTTAAGCAGTTGTAAGCGGGTTAGGGCTGGTTTGTGCGGAGCTCACGCATGCGCACTGCCGCTTAGCTTCACGCACACACGCTTAGCTAAGCACACAGAAGCGCACTCCCGCTTACTACTGCTTACACTCGTGCACACCCGCGCTATTTTCTTTTAAAGAAAAGAAAATGGGGAGATAGGAAAGTGGTGAAAAAGGGGGCACAAAGAGGGTAGGACAGTAGGAAAACAAGTTCGGGTTTTGCAGGAGGGATGTAGGAAAGGCCCATAGCTGCCCATTTCTTCATCAGCAACAGCTGTGCATATGTTTGTAATTTGGTGTGAAATTTGAAACCTTCCACCCCTGAGAGAGGTGTGAGGACAACAATAATATTTGTTGTACAGCCAATTGTAATTGCCAGTTTACATGTGTGCAAAATGGGCAGCTATGTATGGGGCGTAATTTTTTTGTGGGTACAGAGTGCCCTTTTTTTTTTCAGGTGAGAGTGGTATGTCAGGTACAGGAAGTCGGTATAGCTGGGGAGGTAGGTAGGGGAGGTTAACAGACAAGACAAACAAGACGCATACAGGGGTGGTGTATGACACATGGGGGGGTTACACAGTTGACGGGGACGGATGCTTGGATATCTCGTACCCATGAGCCCACAGATGGCAACAGTGGAACTGAGATCCCCACCCATGGGCAGTTGCCACTGTGCCTTCACTGCCCAGGATGGGGCTGTGCTGGGGGCTGTGTAGGCCAGGCAGCAGGCATGCCCGTGAGTTGTGCCACCCATGCCTCAAGCTGGCGTAGGGGCCCAAGCACAGCGTGCCGGATCTCCCTATGCACCACAGTCCGGACACTATGGAGGGTGAGTGGATGTTCTCCTCCGGCCACGCTTGCAGTGGGGGGACGAGCCCCATCCCCTGCAGCGCTTCCACCCACAGGTGGCACAGGGCCACCGGAGGAGGTTCCGGCCTGGGCACTACTGCCAGGTGCACTCGCCAGCTGAGGTGGGTCCACTGGAACCCGCCTTCCCTGTCCTATGTTTTGCATTATTTTATGACAGTTTGGGTTAGTAACGTACAATACCATTCACAATTAGTTGTAACAGCATGCATTAGTATTCCCATTAACCAAACACCCATAAATTCAAGCCATTGAACAGCAAGCATAACACATGCATAATTTGAACAACAATACACAATCCAACAACATGCAGGGCTGATTGATGGCAACAGGCCATCAGGTTTGGATGTATGAACAGGGCACATGCATCAACGTACATGCAAATATGTATAAACCAACAGGACAAATGTCCAGAGGTATTAATTGTGAATACACATACCCATTTCACGTGGAATGGATTATTTGTGGTTATAGGGTTGGGTGAAGAAATATTTCATTGACAACTTCAAATACCTATACATATGCTGTACATTTCTACTAGCTGCAGATATATACACACTACAGGTCTGACTACAGATGTTCTTCATTCCACATTGCTGCAGTCCTAACACTTGGGTAGTCCGCTGTCCCAGTCGGCCCGAATACCAAAGTATATGGCTGACGTCGGTCAAGGCGCATTAGTCTGACGTCAGGATACAAATGCGCATGACCGACGTCATATCCTTAGTCTTTTTGCGCATGGTCCGATGCAGAAGCAGTTTTGCGAGTGCAGGTTGGCGTTTGAAATTTTCTGAAGTCGGAGTTTCAGACCGAATCAAAGTTGGCTAAGTACCCGTTAGAATATTTTTGTTTTTCTTGCCTCAGTATTTAACCGATGTCAGAAAAGTGAATAACTGTATTTCTTGTGGGAAACAGATACCTCATAGGGATTACCATACCTTGTGTATACCTTGTTTAGGGCCTGAGCACGACGTTGTTGGATGTCGCCTTTTGTGCTAGATTTAACAAGCACTATAAAGAGAAGGTTAGACTGTGCCAGGTTAGTTTTGGGAAGCGTTGTAATTATAAAATGCCGCCGGATGCTCCGGCGCCCGCCTCGGCCCAAAAAAAGGAAGGACAAAAAAAGCCTAGGTTGGAAGAACCGTCAGTCCCGGACGTCGGTTCTTTAGAAGGCTCAGTGGGCCAGAGGTTCTGCCCAGAGTTTTCTTGGAGTCTCAGGAGAGACTTTACTGTTACAGGATGTGCCCTCTCAGGAGGTAGGCCAGGCTGAGGGGCTTCTCAGGTGGCTGTTCTTCCCTCTCTTCCTAAGGTGGTTAGAGCCTCCTCTGTTTCCAAGGCTTCTTTGAGAGGTAGGCCAGGTTTAGCTTCAGTGGGGGTTTCTCCTAGCTCTTCAGGATCTTTGCCTAAGAAACATATGCTTAAAATGGCAGAAGATTTGATTACTATGATTAGAGGTTCTATGCCCTCCTGATAAGAGACCTAGGTGGAACCTGAGTTTGAGAGTTTTGAGCAGTGTTCGAGGCTTCTCTGAGTCTTGACTGAAGCAGCAGGAGTTTCCTCCTTATTCTGATTCTGATGTGGATGATTCTACTCCCAGCTTCTCCTCCTGAGGATTTTTCATTTCAGAGACTCTTCATTCCATGAGGGAGCATTTTAAATGGGAAGGTCAAGATTTCTCTGATTCCAGGAAGAGACTTAGGAATTTTGTTTTACCCCAGCATAGGCCTTTAGCTATACCTCCTGTTCTGAATGTGGTGGAAGATGTTTTTGCAGAGGCTTCCCTGAACCCTGATTCTTTGCCTCCTGCCCCAGTTAAACCAGATAGGTACTATAGGGTGCCTGAAGCTCATAAGTATCTTTTTAAGAGTCCTAGGGCAGACCCGGAGACTATTTCTCAGGGGCCTAAAGGTGTTAAGGCTTCTGTTGTTAAAAATCCTGTTCCTCCTGATAAAGAGGCAAGGGCTTTGGATAGATGGGGGAAAGAAAGTGTACACTTCTTCCACTTTAGCCATGAGGGCGTTGAATTGCCAGTTTCACATGTTAAAATATCAAAATTATCTCCTTTCACAATTGAAGTCTAAGGTGGATGCTCTGGCGGAAGGTATTGAGTGTAAAGAGTTGCAGGATTTAGTTCATGTGTCTGAACAGGTGGGTAAGCATTCCTTGCAATGTGGTTTTGATGCTGTGCAGGCCTCCTCGAGGGTGGCTGCCACTGGTTCTGTTCTTCGTAGGCACGCCTGGTTGAGGGATCAGAATTTGGCTGAGCATGTTAAGACTAGGATTTTGGATGCTCCATTACAGTCTGATGTGTTGTTTGGTTCCTCTGTGGAAGCAGTTTTAAAGAAAATGGAGGACAAGGCTAAGTCTATGCAGACTGTTAAAGATTTTTGCAGGTGCAGCCTCCAGTTTAGCAGAAATTGGCCTACTAAGGGATGGACATATCCTGCTTATGATTCCCAGTCTAGGGTAGGTCTAGACGTGGTAGGGGCAGAGCTCAAGGTTCTTTTAGGCCTAGAACAGGAGTTCACCTGCTCAGTCTTCTGGTGAGGGCAGGGGTCAGTCCTTTCGTAAACAGACCCAATGACCTGCCTTTTCAGCTGCCAGTACATTCTCGCCTGCCAGCACCTTTGGGAGGAAGGCTGGCTCTTTTCAAAGAAAATTGGGATTTAATTACCCAAGACAGATGGGTATTGGATATCATTCACCACGGTTACAGGTTTTATTTCCATACCTTGCCTCCTTTCAAAGGCATGCCAGACATTCCTCCTCTACAAAGAAAAGAGGCTCACAAGCAAATTTCTCTGTTACTCCAAATAGGGGCCATTCAGCCGTTCCTGTGCCAGAAAGGGGCCTAGGATTTTATTCTCGCCTGTTCCTAGTACCAAAGAAGGGGAACACGTGGAGACCAATTTTGGATTTATCTATCCTCAACACTTATCTGGACATTCCCAAGTTCAAAATGTTGACGTTACAACAGCTTTTACCTCTGCTGGGCAAAGATCACTGGATGGTAACTTTAGATCTCAAGGAGGCTTACCTTCATGTACCTATCAGGCTAAGTTGCAGGAAGTATCTGCGTTTTCGAGCTGGGAATTCCCATTATCAGTTCTCTGCATTGCCCTTTGGCTTATCTACTGCCCCAGAGTATTCACAAAGGTTCTGGCTCCAGTGATAGCTTACTTCAGGCTAAAAGGAATACAAATCTATCCTTACTTGGACGACTGCCTGATTCTGGCTCAAGAAAAGGAAGACCTTTACAGCATTTGGAATATGTGATAGCAGTGCTAAGATGCCTAGGGTATTCTGTGAACGAAATAAAGTCCAGTCTAGTACCCTCTCAAGACATGTGCTTTCTGGGTGTGAGACTGAATACAGCAGCCCAGATGGCCTTTTAACCCCGGACAAACAAAAGAATCTTTCCCTTTACTTCCATCATCTATCTCTTCAGTCCGGGCTGACTGCAAGGACAGTCCTTCAAGCCTTAGGGTTCATGGCATCTTGTATTCTGGTGCTTCCCAATGCCAAACTGCATATGAGGAAGCTGCAATGGTATCTCAAAAATGTATGGACACAGCACTGCCAGGATTTGGACACTGTCATTCAAATAATACCTTGCATTCAAAAGGAATTTCTGTGGTGGGCTCAGGAATGTCACCTAAACAAGGGACTCTCTGTGACCCGCCAGAGGAGTCAGATTCTAACGACAGATGCCTCAGACATTGCTTGGGAGCTCATCTAAATGGAAAGTGGATACAAGACAAGTGGCCTGCCAGACTACAGCATCTACATATCAACATGAAGGAGATGTTAGCAGTCCAGTTTGCATTAATGGCTTTCAAGGAGTTACTTCTTCCAG
The DNA here is from genome assembly GCF_019279795.1 of Protopterus annectens. Classification (NCBI taxonomy): domain Eukaryota; kingdom Metazoa; phylum Chordata; order Ceratodontiformes; family Protopteridae; genus Protopterus; species Protopterus annectens. The sequence continues at coordinate 1,160,153,484 of NC_056747.1, read as the reverse complement.
GGCAGGTGTTGATTCTAACAGACAACACAACTGTCATGTGGTACATCAACAAACAAGGGGAACAGATTCTTACCCGTTATGCAGGCAAGCAATGATTTTATCGGAGACTGCGCTCAGCTTGCAACTAACTCTTCAGGCAAGGTTTCTGCCGGGAGCACAGAACTCCTTAGCAGATGTCTTAAGCAGACAAATCATGGATCCCCACGAGTGGAAACTGGATCTTCATGTATTTCGGAAATTGACAGTGTCATGGGGAACTCCAGACATAGATCTGTTCGCTTCCCCACTAAACTACCAGCTGCCAAAGTTTTGCACAAAGAGGTTTCATCACACAGCTTGGACAGTGGATGCTCTTTCTTTCAGTTGGAAAAATCTTCATGTGTATGCCTTTCCACCTCTGCCTCTTCTCCCAAAGGTGCTCCTAAAGGTCAGACAAGACAAGCCAAGGATGATTTTAATAGCTCCAGATTGGCCTCGGCAACACTGGTACCCATTACTGAGGAGTCTGGTAAGGAAGCCTCCATGGCCTTTACCTTTGATTCCACATCTGCTGTCTCAGAGGGACGGTCATCTGCTCAATGTCAAGCTTCACTCTCTTCATCTAACAGCCTGGCATATTCTGTTTTGAAACACAGCAGGTCTCAACTTCCTCAACAAGTTTTAAATGTGATTATGGAAGCCAGAAGACCTAGTGCAAGGAAAGTGTACGCAGAAAAATGGAAGAGATTTTTATTTTGGAGTGCAGCAAAGAATTTGGAGATTTCTGAGCCTAATTTGAGTGTGGCTCTTCAATATCTTACTGAGTTATTGGACAAAGGTTTGTCTTTCTCTTCCATTAAGATTCATGCTGCAGCAATTTCAGCTCACTATGATTGTGACCCACCATTGTTTTCATCCTTTGTTCAAGCAATTTCTTAGAGGGCAAAGAATATAAGACCCCCGTAGAGCTCCTACTCCTGCTTGGGATCTCAATTTTGTGTTGGAGAAACTTACTCTACAACCTTTTGAGCCTGCTACTGCTGAATTGAAATACTTGTCATGGAAGACTGCTTTTTGTTGGCCATTACTTCTGCAAGAAGGGTTTCTGAATTGCAGGCCCTTATGGCAGTAGAGCCTTTTTGATTTTCCATAAGGATAGGGTATCATTACGTCTAATCCTTCCTTTATGCCTAAGGTGGTTTCTAGTGTGGCTTTAAACCAAACTATTCATTTGCCTACTTTCTATGCAGATCCCCAAAATAAGGGAAAAGATTTTGCACACTTTAGATGTACACAGGCAGTTCGTTATTATTTAAGCAGGACTAAGGATTTTAGGCAGTCTCAGCAGTTGTTTATTTCTTTTTGCTTTGAGTTCAGGGCAAGCCTGTGTCAAAGCAAACTATTTCTAAGTGGATTGGTTTTTGCATTGCATTTGTTATTCCCATCATGGCAAGGATTAGGCCTCATTCCACTAGGGCTACTGCCACTTCAACAGCATTTCTAAGGGGTGGCAACTAAGGACATTTTGGAGGCAGCTACTTGGAGTTCAGTGCATACTTTCTCTAAGCATTACCACCTTCCTCTCTACTCTAAATCTAGGGCTGGTTTTGCCACAGCTATTTTGCAAGGCATGTTGACAGCTCCTTCTTCTTATGATTTGCCAGCCTCCCTTACCTCTGCTTTGGGATTCTACCCAAGTGTTAGGACTGCAGCAATGTGGAATGAAGAACATAGTACAGTTTTGTACCTACCATAAATGTAGATGTTCGAGGATCCACATTGCTGCAGTCCAATCCTCCCTCCTTCCCTCTGTGTTTAGGGGTTGTGTGGGTGAGGTTATACTCTGGTAATTTTGTATATATTGTACATATTTTTGGTGCAGGAGTATTTGGAGTTTGTGGTTTTGGCCTTATCTTTTTAGGGTCTTCTGACATCTGGGGCAAGAAAAGACTGAGGATATGGCGTGGGTCATGCGCATTTTGTACCCTGGCGTCGGCGTCAGACTAATTGACCGGGCGATCAACATATATACTTTTGACTGGGACAGCGGACTACCCAAGTGTTAGGACTGCAGCAATGTGGATCCTCGAACATCTACATTTATGGTAGGTACAAAACTGTACTTTTCCTGTGTGACAACTTATTCAGGTTGGTGATAGGAATGTTACTGCTACATCAAAATACATTTCATATTTATTCATACACATTCATATCTGGCTCTGTTCAGCTACATCATCCTGCTACATTTGCTTTATATGGCTATAGATAACTGTGGATGTTTGGTATTTCATACAACCATACTATCTGCATATTGCAAACTGAGAGCAACATATCCAGATTTTGGGACACACATTCCAGCTTCAGTACTTTTTTCAACACATGTTGCCAGTTGGTTCTGCCTGTCACATTCATTTCATTCTGTACTGACAGCAGTATACTTTATTCAGGAGTTATTACTACTTTATTGGTGGATTCATACCTCTTTCTCACACTCTCTCACTTGTTTTATTTCTACAATTCAGGATCATACTTAATTCTAGGCTTTATTGACATGTTTTACTTTTAGTTATAACAATCCTTTCCAACAGTCTCACTTGTGTCATGTTTCAGAATTTACACAGGGATATATTTCACACATGTGTTTTACTCAGCTTCTGTAGCTGTACTTTTCAGCCTGCTGCAGGTTATGTACTATTATATTACAGGTGGGACATCTTTATTTCAGACTTGTTTCATTTTTATTTTTGGATTACAGGCTGCATCACACTTTTGTAATCAAACAATACTTGCAAACTCTCTTACACTGTTACTTGCACATTTTATTAATAAGTGACTACACTGCACTCTTTTGCAAGCTGTCATACTTATATTTTTTTACAGTTACATGGAGAGAATTACTGACCTGCCTGGTGGCGCAACCACATCAGCCTATCAGCATAGGCTCGATGGTTCACAGAACGGACACCTGCAGCTGCAATATAAATTAAGTAATATTGGAATACACATCTCCATAATATCAGCTAGGTTACTTTCGTACATAAATAATTACATGTAACTTACTCAGTAGTGGGGCGTTGGGCATTTGCCGGGCCTCCTGGATCCAATGGTTCAGTTGGTCCTGCTTCCATCTCTTCAGGTCCACATGGTGGTGATGGACCTGTTCACCAGTCCTTGGTATTCCTGTGGCACTGGTGAGATCATGTGCCAACCGATCCCACGCCTCAGCCCTATATGCTCCCCACAGGACCTGGCCCTGCATGAGTTGGGCCTCATGATCATGGACGAGGAGCCAAACCATATATTTGGACTCCTCAATGCCCCACCTCTGTGCACGGAAGCAACTACCCTCTCCTACACCTGCCATCCTGACTGCAAGTCGGTTCCACAATCGGTTATGCTGTGTATTCCCACCTATGGGGCTTATATATGCCGTTTTTCCCGCACTTATCTGTGATTGGCCATTTTGGAATTGTATCAGCTTCACAAAACCTGCTTTGTCATGCTCCTCTTTCCATTCATTCCTATATATATGCTATTACTGCATTTCTAAGAGCAACTGTCATGGCTTAGTGGTTCAGTACTTTGACTATGGTGCATGGTATCCTGAGTTCGAGCCTGGCCATTGCTTTTTATATTTTATGACCGTCTACACAGGCTAGGAGGTGTGTCTGTGTAAAGGCAGTTTTGATACAGCTTGCTCAACATTGCCCGCTGGTTAGCTTGTTGGCGCGGTGCGCAGCTCCGCGCAAACGGGTTATGCTGGTTTACGCGTCGTTTGGCTATCAGCACGCATATTACGCTCAGCTATGGGCACACAGTTTCAGCGTGTTAGAACTCTGCTCAACCCCGGGCACTCATTTTACACCTGTTAAACCACTGCTCACCTACGGGCACTCATTTTACACCTGTTAAACCACTGCTCACCTACGGGCTCTCATTTTACACCTGTTAAACCACTGCTCACCTACGGGCACTCATTTTACACCTGTTAAAACACTGCTCACCTATGGGCAGATATACTCAACTTGTTAGAGTGTAGCTCAGCTATAGGCAGATCTGACATTTTTTTTATTTTTTATTATCTCACATTTCTTCAAAATACATGGCCCATTTCATTACATTTTACATAAAATATAATTTTATATATGTACATATATGTCAGGGAATTGTTTCATGCTTATTTCACTAAAAATAAAAATTGATGTTGTGGGGGCTCGAACCATGACTGCCTCCTCTTCAGCCAATGTCTCTACTGCTACGCTATTGCTTCTTGGCTTACTTTGCATATTTAGTTCTTATATGCTTTTCCACTGACTGCTAACTGTGGCTAAGCACCGGGCATGCCCGTGCAAACGAGCGCACTCACGGGCAAACATCTTTACAACTTATAAAAAAAAATATAAGATGTTCATTTATACATTTTATGTTCATAGTCTGTGGGGGCATGTGTTGTGTTGTGTTTATTCACATTTACACAGACTCTGTCGTGGGGGGTTACTTTCGGGACGTTTACTTTTCTGGGGGCGTGTCCGTTTGCAGGGCTCGCCCTATGGACACGCCCCCTACTGTGTTACACGGACCGTGTTAACCTTAGGTGTGATTCAGCATGCCCTCATGCATATGCATGGCATGCTGACATCACACCGTTTAACTGCAGCCTCCATGTAAGCCTTGTAACTCTTACACGGAGGCTTCGTGAATCCTGCCCAATATTTCTAGTAGCTAATACTTCTGCTAGACAAATCTCAGATTCAAACCTTGTCTTCAGAACCTACATATTTGATCTTTCACAAGGATAGAGTTACACTATGAACCAATGCATCCTTTCTTCCAAAGGTGGTGTGAGAGTCAATATCAATCATTTTATTAATTTGCCAGTATTCTTTCCAAAATTTGCTAACAAAGGTGACTACGTTACATTTATTGGATGTTCACAGACCATTACATTTTATCTGCATAGAACAAAGGACTTCAGAAAAAATGACCAATTTGTTTCATTTTCAGAGCTCAAATTAGGAAAACTGGTTGCCAAAATAACTTCAGCCAGATGGCTGAATAACTGCATTTATTTTATTTATAATAAAATTAGTATGCCTTTAACTAAACCATTATGGGATCATTCAACTAGATCCATGGCAACTTCCTAGAGCGTCCATGGATGATATATGTACTGCAGCAACTTGGGCTACTCACCATACCTTTATTACTCATTACAAATTGGATCTGGTCTTCAGAGCTAGACCATCATTTGGTTCAACTGTGCTCAGGAATATCCTTGAGACCACCCAGGATCTTAGGTCACTGAGGACTCTCCCATTAGTTGAGGATAGAATGAAAATTGACATCAGATAAAGTTTTGTACTCACCTTAACATTCCATCTGTGTTGCCCATTTTCATTCTTCCTCAACTCCCTACCCACCAACCCCCATCCTTTGAGACTCCTTGAAGATTAAGTGGTTAGAAGTCATTGCTGTCCTTGATATTATGCTCCAGATATAGTCTTCTCCTTATTTGACTACACCGTAAATATTTCTTTCTAGTAAAATTAACAAACAAGATTTGAGGTACTTGGGGTTGGTGCATTGTCGGTAAGGGAGAAGCTCAAGAGGTTTTGGCTGCCATGAGCTTTAGCAATGGCCAAATCGGATCTGAGGACTCTGATCTGAACCCATTAGTTCAGGAAGAATGAAAATGGACAACACAGATAGAACATTATGGAGAGGACATAACTTCTTTTTTTGTTGGTGGCAAGCCCCAGGGTAACCCCCACACCCTGATAATTATACGGGTTACCTTCATTTGATCGACAGCCCATTTGAACCCCAATTTGAATCCCAGAACACCAAAAAGGAAAGGGGTTCTACTCCAGGCTATTTCTGGTTCCCAGAAAGGAAGGCTCTTGGTGCCCTGTTCTAGACCTGTCCACCCTCAATCATTCCCTATTGGTACCACCATTCAAAATGTTGACTCTTCAAAAAACTTCTACGCATGATAGCTGCTCAGGCCTTAATGGTCACCCTGGATCTAAAAGACAGCTTACTTGCACATTCCTATAGAGGAATCATGCAGGTGCTTTCTGCATTTCTGAGCAGGTCCCATCACTTTTAATTCTCTGCACTGCCCTTTGGCTTGTCTACTGCTCCCAGGGTTTTCACCAAGTGTGTAGCCCCTGTGATCGCCTTCTGCAGAACAAGAGGGGTCCAAATTTATTCTTATCTAGACAACTGCCTTATTCAAGCCACGTGTCTGTCAAAACTCCTCCAGGTTCTGGCCTTTACTCAGAACCTCCTCACCTCCTTGGAGTTCACCATAAATCTATGTAAATCCAACAGACAGCCATCCACCAGGACAGTTTTCCTTGGGGCTCTTCCTGATTCTTCCCTTCAAAAGGCCTTCCTCCCTCTAGAAAATGTCTTTCTCACCCAGTACTTCCAAAACATTATGCAGAGACAATGACTCTCAGCCAAGGAATTCCTCAGAGCATTATGCCACATGGCATCTTGTATCCTCATGATTCTCCTGGCCAGGCTAAACATTCGGAATCTCCAGTGGTACCTCAAGAGTCTGTGGTGCCAGCAAGTCACAATCCTTGGCATTTGAAATTCAGCTGATCCCTTGTCTCAAGTAGGACTCTGCATGGTGGGCACAGGCTTGTTCCCAGAACCTGGTCTCCCTTTCAAGTTCACCCCTCAGGGTCAAACTTTAACTACAGATGCTTCAGAGACAGCCTGGGTGGGGGTAATTTGCAATACCTTCAATCCCAAGGCAAATGGGAAATTCAGGTCAGAGACAAGCACATAAACTGGAAGGAACTGATGGCAGTTCAAAAGGGCCTAGTAGCTTTAAAGAAAAATGGAAACCAGGGGTCCTGCTAGTCAAAACAAAAAACATCACAGTCATGTGATACATAAACAAGGAGACACTCTTACCCTCTCTGTCAACTAGCTACGCAGATCAGGGTGACAACTCATTCTCTGGGGTTGTACGTCATGGCACAATACCTTCCAGGTTTTCAAAACATTCTAGCAAATCACCTGAGCAGGAACTTGATGGATCCCCATGAATGGCAGCTGTATCTGGAAACATTTCTTAGCATAGTCCAGAAATGGAGAACCCCACAGATAGACCTCTTTGTCACCAAAGAAAATGCTCAACTAAAAATATTCTGTTCCATGAGCAAACTGCTCACAGCCTGGATGCTTTCTCCTTCCTTTGGACCCACCTTTTCCTTTATGCATTCCACCAGCCTCTTCTTCCTCGGTTCCTCCTCAAAATTAGGGAAGAGGGCCCAAGAGTCATTTTGATAGCCCCACACTGGCCCAGGGAGCACTGGTATCCTCTGCTACTGAGTTTAACCAACAAACATCCATGGTAGTTACCTCAGAGAGTGGACCTTCTGACGCAGGACAAGGGGAGGTTTGTGTGTCCCAATCTGCAGACTCTAAACCTGGATAATCCTCAGCATCCACCTCCAAGCATGTCCTAAGCAAACAAGTTCAAGACATTCTCAAAGATTCCAGAAGGACTAGTACTAGGAAATCATACTCAGCCAAGTGGAAAAGATTCTCTATCTAGTGACAGTGGCAAGGCTTCAATCCTAATCTGGACAATACCTCTGCCATTTTAGATTATCTGGCTACCATGGCTGACAGAGGCCTATCTTTTTCTTCCATCAAAATGCATGCGTCTGCCATTTCACCCCACATCTCTATTCCTATCTTTTCACACCAACTGAAACAATCTCTTAGGGGAGTGATCCACATCACACCTCCTAGGAGGCAACCCACACCTCCATGGGACCTCAATTTTGTTCTAATGACCCTACCCCCCTTTGAACTGGCAGCTTCTGCTGACCTAAAAATTTTAACTTGCAAGACTGAATTTGCCTGGGACTCCATGGTGGTTGTGTTTACAGCTGGTTTGCTTTGTTTGTAACTTGGAAGACTGCCCTTTTATTATCACCTCAACTAGGAGGTTCTCTGAGCTGCAATCTCTCATGGCAGTTGAACCATTTCTCATATTCCACCTAGATGGAGTATCCATCATGACTAACCCATCCTTTATGCCCAAGGTGGTAATGGACACATCCTTGAATCAAGCCGTACACCTAACCACCTTCTTCCCCAAGCACAAGAACCATCTTGACAGACTAAATTGTTCAAAAAATCAGACCAACTCTTTCTTTCCTTTGCCACTGGCCCTGAACAGAAGGAAGTTTCCAAACAGACTATTTCCAAGTGGATCTCTCACATTTGTTTTTGTTACAACCATCATGGTGAAAAGCTACCTGAAGCTGTCATGACTCTCTATTGGGGACACTGCTACCTTCCTGAAAGGAGTCCCTACCAAGGACATTTTGGAAGCTGCTACCTGGTCATCTATGCATATCTTTACCAAATACTACCCCTTATCAGCCTTTTCCAGGTCTACAGCAGGATTCGCAACTGCCATCCCACAGGACATCCTCTACTCTCCGTAATCCTCCTTCCACCCTCATCTCAGCTTTGGGAATCATCCTACAAATCAGGACTGCAACAGTGAAACATGAAGAACACAGTATAGTTGTACATACTTATAAATGTAGATGTTGGAGTGTATCCAGTATTGCAGTCTTCTTTCCCTCCCTCCTTCCCCCTTTGCCTATAATAGTAGTAGTCTGCTTCTATCTTTTTCCCTAAGCAGAGCACCTCCTGGGTATTTTCCATGCCTGGCTTAGTTTCTGTCTTAGACCCTTGCTTATTTATTCACCCTGGGGGGGGGGGGGCTCCTACCTTCTGGGGGAAAGAAAAAAAATGATATCACAGTATGAGCTAGCTCCTTATATACCTAATTATACTGAAATTGGATAGGACATCTGCCAGCCTAAGGAACAGGGAGATTTTTACTTTGGTAGGCGAGCTGGCCAAGAGCTTACACAGCAGAAAATCCTATAAGTCAGGACTACAATACTAAATACATTTGAACATCTACATTTATGATAAATGTACACAACTGTACTTTTTCCAGAGTGGTGATGTACAGGTTGCCCATTCTTTAACCATGTGTACAATATACTTTGAATATTATACCCATGCACTCACACATACATGTGTATATACATGAATGGTATCTAGAAAGGATGACTGTAGTCTAAATTGGTCACAAAGGACCCTATTAACTGCTAACCAAAGTGTGTAACAAAAAAAAAAAAAGGTTATGTCTTACCATAACTTTCCGTGTTGTCGAGCTTCACTTATCCTTGACAGTGGGTTCCATTCTGAACCTCGGAACCAACTCGGCCATTTTTCTCAGCTTGCACCCTCAAAAAACTCTTGAGCTTTCAAGCTTTAGTCATAATGCTCCTCACAAGAATACCTCAGATTGAGTTTGCATACAATAGTGACAGACATGACATAGTAGAAGAGACCATATCTGCATCAATTAAAAATCTAATCTCAGGAAAGGATCCAGTCCATCAAGAAGCCGATGGGCAAGGGGGAAGGAAGGTGGGTATGTCAAGGATAAGTGAAGATCAACAATACAGATGGAATGTTATGGTAAGACATAACTTCTTTATCTGATGTTGTCAATCTTCACTCAATCCTTGACAGTGGGACAGAGTCCCCAGCTGCCTAAATCTTGGGAGGTCTCATGGAAGGACAATTGAGCCAAAGGATGTTTGTGCCCTAGAGACCAGATCCAGTTTCTAATAAGTAATAAAAGTATGTGGGGATGCCCATGTAGCTGCTGCACAAATATCTATAGAAGCTCTAGAATGAAAAACTGCAGATGTGGCTACTGCTCTAGCAGAATGTGCTTTAACAGGCATTTGTAATGGCATATTATTTTTGTCACACACAAAGGTAATACAGTCCCTTAGCCATCTAGCCAAGGTTACTTTAGAAACTGGTTTCCCCAAAGCAACCGAAGAAAAGGAAACAAACTGATCTGATTTTCTGAATTATTTTGCCCTGTGAAGGTAAAAATGCAATTGGCTATGCACATCTAGTAAATGTAGACGATATTTACCTTTATTTGAAAAGTGGGGAAAGAATACTGGGAGTTGTATGGTTTGGTTAAGGTTGTTTCGGATACTATCTTTGGTAAAAAGGAAGGATTTGTACGCAAGGAGACTCTTGTCTTTATGAAAAATTAGATAAGGAGGGTTGCTGGGTAAATCTTGTATCTCAGATATCCTTCTTGCAGAAGTAACAGCTACCAGGAATAAAGTTTTCCAGGACAAGAACTTTAGATTGCAATTTGTGGAAGGTTCAAAAGGAGGATAAATTAGAGATTGGAGTACCAGATTCAAGTCCCAAGGCACACAGGGTTCCTTATATGGAGGTCTGAGGATTACGGATGCTTTCAGAAAGGCTTTGCAAATGTGGGACATTAGGGATGTGCCATTTAAACCAAAATGAAAAGTTAAAGAATGCGGCTAGATGCACTTGAATCATGGAGGCTGAAGCTCCTGTTTCAAAAGATAATGTCAAGAACTCCAGAACTTTATTGAGTGAAGCCAAGTAAGGTTCAATGTTAGTCACTGATGTCCGTTTAGAAAATGTTTGCCATTTGTTAATGCACGGTTTCCTAGTGGTAGGTTTTTGGCAGGCCAGAATGATTTGTTGAACTGGGGAAGTGAGAAGGGAATGCCTGGCAATCATGGGAACTGGAGAAGCCATGCAGTGAGCTTGAGGTTCTGAAGATTCAGATGAACCAGTCCATCCGGATGGGACAATAGGTCTAGAGCTGGGTCCAGAGTCCAAGGTTTCTGAATTAGATCGGGCCAAAGAAAGGCAAACCATATTTGTCAAGGACAGAATGGGACAATGATTATTCTGTTCTTCGACCTGCTGGCTTTCCTCAGAAATTAGGATATTAGGGGAATTGGAGGAAATACATAGTGAAGACCAGAGGGCCAAATATGTAGGAGAGTATCTCTCTGTGACTTCCCCAGGGGGGGATCAAACCAAAGTAGCTGCTGCACTTGTTGTTCAGGGGTGATGCAAATAGGATGCAGCAAGGCTGGCCCCAGTGGCAGAATATCTTTTCTGCTACAAATGGGTTGAGAGAGTACTCGTAAGGCATTAGAACACGTCTGCTCAGTTTGCAGTCACATTGGAGCTCCCGGGAATAAGCATCAATACTAGAAAGTGGTCAGAGGAAATAGCCAATTGCCAAACTTATACAGCTTCTTAACAGAGAGGGTAAGTTCTGGTTCCCCCTGCTTGTTGATGTACCAGACTATGTCTGAGTAGCAATCATTCCCAGGGGGAGGTCTTCTTAGAATGCTTGCAATGCTAAGAGCACCGCCCTCATGTCTATAACACTGATATGCAAGTTGATCTCCACGTGGGACCAAGTGCCTTGGACTGTCTTTCCCAGATAATACCCTTCCCACCCTATCTGGGATGCATCCGTGGTCACTATGGCTTGGGGTTGAGGGGGAAGAAAGGGTCTGCTTGACAAAATCTCTTCTGAATGAAGCCACTAACTCAGATCTCTTGCATAAATTGGTGATCATTATTGGGTAGGACATTGGTTGATTTATTAAGAACCATTGGGACGCCAGGAGCCATCAAAGAATCCTCATATGTGACACCTTGCCAGCGGGACCAAAGTGATGGAGGCTGCCATAGACTACAGTGCTTGTAACAATAGCCTTGCCGGAACTTTTTTGCTTCGAATAATTTGACTGACCTGTGATCTTATTCTTTCCAAAGGAAGGAATGCAATGTTTGTATATGTATTTAGCATCACTCCTATGATTTCTAATTGCTGAGTTGGCTGTAGGTGTGATTTGTTGTAGTTTGTAGTGATTCCTAGTGAGGAGCAAGTTTGAATGACATAGTCTCTTGCATGTAATAATAGATGCTCAGTTGGAGTGGTGAGGAGCCAGTCGTCTAGATTTGGAAATACATGGAATCATCACAGTCTGAAGTGAGCTGGTACCACTTCCATGCATTTGAACAACCTTGGGGCTGTGGTGAGACCAAAGGGTAGGGCTCTAAACTGGTAATGACTGGCTCCTAGCCAGAAGCGCATTAATCTTCTGGATTGCTTGTCCATCTTTAAGTGATAATACACATCCTGAAGATTTATAGAGCACATCCAATCGTCTTTCACTAAAAAGGGGAGTATAGACTGTACTTTGACCATCTGAAATTTGGATTGTTGAACAGATTTTTTTCAACTGGCTGAGATCCAAAATTGGTCTCCAATCCCCGTTTTCTTTGGCACTAAAAAGAGCCATGAGTAATATCCAGATCCTGTCTGGTCTCGTGGGACTGCCTGCATGACTCTTTTGATGAGCAGTTTTTGAATTTCTAAGACTGCTGCATCCCTGTGACTGGTTGGGATGTCTGGAATTCTTTTTAATTTCTAGAGCTCTTTTGAGAAGGGAATATTGTAATTTCTGGTTATAATCCTCTGCAACCAGTTGTCCAATGTTATCTGTAGCCAGGCATTTTGGTGCAAGGATATCGTCCACAGATGGCCTCCAGAGGATGGCAATTGGGCCTCCATTTTAGAGCGCTAAGAGTTACCAGGGAAGGAATCCCTGGAACTGATTCTGCGGGTTACCGCAGCCTTGTGAATGGCATCTTCCATTATTAATTCTCCCTCTACCCCGGGAAAAGTCACTGCCACTTTAGTCCTGGAAACGCCAGTCGGACTTATTGAACTATAGCCTCTCACTTCTCTGGTTCCTGGAGTAAGGCCATTGAGGAGTGGAGAAGTGTACACCTACGGCAGAAAGAGTCCATCTTTCTCACACCTGGCTAGAGTGTCTTTAACTTTGGGACCAAAAAGGGATGTTCTGTCAAAGGAAGCATTGATGAAAAAAGACTTAAATGGCTCTTTGAGCTCACATAAGCACATCCAGGTATGAAGACTAATGGCTATGTCTGAACGTTCTGCCCTTGTCGTCCTTTCGGCAGCATAGAAAAACTAATTGGAAATGGAATCTAGGGTTGCTAGCTGAGGTTACTTTATCTCAGATGTCTTCAGCTACTGCTCAATGGAAGGTATCTGATAGCTCTTTTATCAGATCTTGTTGAAGTCTTGTGAAATGTGCCAAGTAATTCAAGGACCTTAGAGCGAAGGTCGATGAAGTGCACACGTGCTTCCCACATCTATCCTTCATCCTGGACTCCTTATTAGGAGTATGGATAGTAGGACTTCTGTCAGCAAGTTCCTTCTTAGCAGCTGCCACCATTACCATGGCATCTACTGGTATTCCCTTTGCCCAGTATTGCTGATCCTGAGGGGCTAAGATATGGTCTGGTCTCTTTGGAATTGGCTCGATGGAGTCTGGTATTTTCCATGCCCGCTGAGCGATCAGTTTAATGAGATCAAAGCAGGTGGAAAGATCCAAGAGGAAGATGGTCGGGCATGAAAGGCTTCAAGGTATACCGACTCCTCTGAGGAAGGTTGAAGGGAAGTACAGCTACCTCTCTGTTTTAGGATTTCTAGGATGTCTCCAAAGGAGACATTCTCCGGGGTGACTCTGGGGAACCTTCTCCTTCATCAAAATTGGTATCTTAAGTGTAAGACTCTTCAGGGGAGTCTAAGTGCTTCCTCTTGTACTTTCTCTTCATGGGTACCTCCTCGGTGGGATGGGCCCTTGAGGCATCTATAGAGGACAAAACCACCATGGTTAAATCCTGAGTCTTTTCTGCCTGCTGTCCCAGGGTACAGACTGAAGGAAGGTCAGGTAGAGGGGAAGGATAAGATGTATGGTCTGACAATGGAGGCATAGGCAGAGTGCCTGCAATGGACAACGCCCTGTCCATAGCCTGGAAGGCAGCACCCCCCGTAGAGTGACACGAGCCCAGAACTGAAATACTCTTTTGGAACCGTGGTCCCATCCCACACTGAGGAAGCCCCCCCAAAGCTAGCATCAAGCTTACATGTGCCATTGCACCAAGAGGCATGCACAGCTCTGAAAAAGCTGGAGTGGAACCATGCCCCAGAACCATCAATGAAGCTTCGACCCTGGGAGGTCTTCAAGTCCGACAACCCCAAAGAACTCAAGTCAGTTATCGCTGCCAGAGAAGAAGCACTGACCGTCACTAAAACACGAGGCCAGGGGGGTCAGTACCGGGGATTCCAAAGACTCAGCTGGAGTCAGAGGAGGAACAAAACCTGGCGTGGAAAATGGTAAGGTCCCAGAGCTACGAATGCCTTAGGAATTGAATAAGAAGGTAATCTCCTCGTCGTCAGGAGCTGCTCCACCAATCTCATATCAGATTCAGTTAAGCTCTTGGTGGATCGGACCGAGGAAAGTGAAGAAGACCTAGGAGAAGGTCTGTCTAGAAAGGGGCTGGGAAGACTGTCAAAAAAGGGATCTATAGATGGTGGATACATCTTTCAGGGCCTGTCCTTGAAGAAAAACTCCATTGAGTCTGGTATTTTCCATGCCGCTGAGCGATCAGTTTAATGAGAGCAAAGCAGGTGGAAAGATCCAAGAGGAAGATGGTCGGGCATGAAAGGCTTCCAGGTATACTGACTCCTCTGAGGAAGGTTGAAGGGAAGGCACCGACTTTAGAAGGCACCGAAGTGGGGGAGTCAAAAACTGTAGCCAGCGCCAATGCAGTCATTGCAGATACTGGCATTCATGGCACTGAAGGTTCAATTTGTTTTCCCACCAGATCTGAGGAAACTATTGGAACCAGGAAAATTTCTGGCAATTTAGAAGGCAGTTCCGACAAAACTGATGGAACTGAACGGCTCTTCTGAGGAAGAGGAGGAAGGAGAACTGACATCAGACTTAGATTTTGATACAGATAAAGCCTTGTCAAAGTCAGACTTTAGCAGTCTTTTCAGAATATGCTTATTTTTGAGGTCTATTCAGTAGAAAAACAAAAACAAACTAGGAAATAAAAAAATGGCACTGAACCAAGGTGCACTCAAGTTGAAAAGTTATTGCAAATAAAAGTAAGTCCTTTCATACAGGATAATACCTATACTTCTTCAGACAAAAGAAAAGAAAAGACAAGACAGTACTAAGGAACATCCTTTAAATACAACCTCTCAAGATGCATCCCTAATTAAATTGCATCACATGATTAATTAAATAATTAATATAAAAAAAGCACCAAAATAGTCAGAATACAATTAGATATGAAAAGCTAGCTCCACACGGTGACCCCATGGCAACACCCTGGGTCTGCAAATAGTAAGAGTCATCGAATAAGAAAAAATTATTAGTGAGAAGCAAGTCAAGGAATTCTCGAATCAAATATAATTCCTCATTACTGATGCCTTTCTGGACCATATTATCAATTCACCAGAACATGTTTTTGAATTTAGAATAATTGATAGAGGTGACACTAATATCAGGGGTGGCCCAACCTCCTTACGATTGGAGAGATGTGAACTTTTGTGGCAGCTAAGATGTGATGTTTTAGATACCCAAGTATTAATGAAATGTGCTCCATAGCATGTATATTAAAACTAAGGAACCTTATCAGATAAATTTTTTTTTACGCTTAATTTTTTGATATAATCAAGCTTGTATGGATGGAATCAATCACATAGGTTCATAGGTAAGTACTAGGCTATCTGCCTGAGGGCATCTATAAGCCTAGCCAGAATGTGTTGGCTTTCACCACCCCCTTAGATTAGTTCCCTGTGCCTCTGTCCAGCAGAGCCATTAGTTCCCTGTGCCTCTGTCCAGCAGAGCCACTGCAGTGATCCCCGGGGTACATTTTCTGTTTTCCATCCACTTGTCAAAGTTTCTCTTGAAGAGTGTTAGTGCAGGGCTTTGCCTAATGTAGATTGGAATCCTGTTCCAAAGCATGGGGAGTCTCTGGAGCAGGAATCTATCCCTTCAGCACATCCTATATTGTTGTGGTGAGGTTTCATCCCTAGAGCGTGTGGCTCTTGGGGATTTGTTTTTTTTTTTAGGTGGAGCATGTCCATCAATTCTGGGTTGGACATGGTGTTAGAAAAATGTGTATTTGAATACATAAGAAATGCTAGTTTAAAAGCAAAGTAGTATGTAATGCATTTTATTCTATTAATCATATAACAGTAAGAATTCATGTTTAAATGTGAAGTAGTTTTGACACTGCAGTGTGGCTTGAAGCAAGGCTGATCTCTGACCCTGGCAGAATGCTAGCTTATCAATTTTTAATGTTTATGCTCTTCACAAGTGATTATCTGCTGGGTCAGGAAATTAAATGTGTGAAATAATGAAATCTTCTGCTCTTTCCTGTTGGAATGATCTGGCCTTGTATATGTGTTACTTAGCACGCAGCTGTGTGAGAAAGTGTAACAGAACAAAGACATGCATTAAAAGACTGAAGCTGCTATTGTATTCGAACTGATATGAAACCTTGAATAAGTAACTTTACAGAAAGACATTATGACTGACCAGCTGGATAGCAAGGCCGTATTGTATCTAAAGGAAAAGTTTTTTTTTATTTGTACAGCATCAGCAGACTTAATGAATGTAGAATTGTAAGCTAAAGTGATGTAGATGCCCTGTGACATATCACGTCAGAAAGGTGGGCATAGCTAAATGTTAAACCTATATAAAATTGTGTGCTTCTTGTTTCATGTCAGACAAAATTCTGTACTTGTACGTTTTTTGCCTCCTGGTGTACACTACTAAACTTTTGAATCTGAACCTCCTGTGTATTGAATTCTTAATTTTATTTAACAGTTTGGTCCTTTCGAGACGGAATTCCCTTGGTAAGCTGCAGATCAGAGCGTATCGGTGGTCGAGTACTGCGCAGGAGAAGTTACCGAAATGGTTCTTCTTGAGTGAAAAGACCTCCGACTGAATTGTCGTGTGTAAAGAGGCTGGCCACTTTCTGATCTGTGGCCGAAAAGCGGAACTTGAACGATTTTCAATACCGGAGGTTTAGGTAGGAAGAATTTGCTTTTTTTTCTGTTTTAGATCAGGGACTAGGTTACAGTATATTGTTGTCAAGATTTGTTTTGCAGATCAGGGACAAAAGGAAGTACTGTATATTTGGTCATAGATCAGGGTAACAGAATAAGGTAGACAGTTATTCTACATAAACTGTAAACAGGAACTAAGAACTTGATATCACGTGATAAAAAAAGGGTTACGTAACATTTTCGGTAATCAGTGCACTAAAACCTCGCGAGATCCGCCCCTAACCGAAGACGCAAAATACATGCAATTACAACGTTCTGATAACGTTAGGTATTATACAAAATGGGTTAATAAATATGAATTTGATGGTAAACTAGATAAAACTTCACTAGTTAAACTCCTTAAACAGCTTAAATCTGATGCAGGAGGTCAGGCAAAAAAGCAACGCCGACTAGGCATTCCAAAAGCACACAGGTGGATTGAGGAAGCAAATCGTAGAGAACAGAAGCTTAAAAATTCAAAAACATTATTTTTAGACAAAGAGGATAATAACTTGGTAATAGCGACAGCTCCTCCTCCCTTACCCTTTTCAGGATATGAAGCGAGTGGACAGGCTGGTCCACCTCCACGTTATCCTGAAGTTTCAGTAAGACCACAACCATTTGTTAGAGATCCTATTGAGACTAGGTCCCGCACACGTAAAACACATAGGGACACAGAATCATACCAAATAGAGAGAAATCTACAGGATGAGAGTGAGGAAGAAATAGGCCCACTTATAGAAGTTCCAAATCCTCAGGCAGGACAGGAAGGGCAAGACCCAACACTCTTAGTATATAGACCATGGACACCGGAGGACATCCGGAAGGCTACCAAGGGAATCCCCCATCCGAAAGTTAATTTTACGAAATTTTTAGAAGATTTACAAGGCATGAGGTTAAGTTACCACTTGAATGGGGAAGAAGTAGAAAAAGTAGTAAGACAAATTATAGGTCCAGATTGGCACATGATTTGTGGCACCTGGAATCCTCGTAATGCAGAGCTTAGACCACTCCCACATAGTGACGCAAAGTTAGACAACAGAGTGAAAGGTCTGACAGACCGAATTTCTGATGGAAACCTAGAGCACACTGGACTTACATTAATCAATGCATACAACAGGAAAATGAAACAATAGATGGATATTATGCTAGATTATTAGAATGTTTTAATAATTATTGCGGTATATCGGTTCCTGAGAACCAAACGAATGATTCCCCGTATGAACAATTAAAAAATGCATTTTTGAAAGGTTGCATTGCACCTATTAGTAGCTTCATTACGAAGCATATGATAGATCATCGAACAGGGAGGCTACAAGCCTTACTCGAATACGCTAAACATGCTGAGAGACATTTTAATAGTAAAAAGAAAAAGAAGGCGCAAGTCTTCACTGCTGAAGATGGAGCTGAAGTATTGAAGTATTTGTATTACAGTCAGGTAAAAAGGGCAAGAAGAATGCCCAGGGAAACAAACAGTCTGATAAACGATCAGAAGATTTTGAAGAGAGGAAAAAGAGAGGTGAATGCTTCAAATGCGGGGAAAAAAGGGCATCTAGCAAGGGATTGTAGGCAAAACAAAAAGGTAATTACAGAAGATAAAGGAGATGAGGACTGACTATAGGATAGTGAGGATACGTCAAGTGAAAGTCAGAAATCATCAGGAAAAGATAAGAAACAAAAAGCAAATGTAAATGTGATAGAAGGAGTAGAGGAAGTGCAAATAGATATGGAGGATGAAGAAAGTGAAATTTTGGACTTAGCATTATTGAGTTTAGAGCTCTACTTAGCAGATACGAAACTGGAAGTTACACTTCTGGTGGAGGGAAGGGAAGTCAAATTCCTGTGCGACTCAGGAACGTCACGGACTTTGATACACCCCTCCAAGTTACCAGAACATTCCGAATCACCTGATTATATACTAGTAAAAGTCGCAAATGGACAGCTATACAGGGAACCACTTTCCCATGATATAGTAATAACTGACCCTGTTTCAGGTATGACCCAGAGAAGTAAAATAGTTGTTTCTGCAAAGTGTCCAGTAAACCTATTGGGCAGGGACCTTATGCAGATATTTGGCATAGCAGTAGTTCCAACTGTACAAGGTATGGAGGCACAGAGACAAATAGATACCTTTGTAGTGCGAACGGAGGGTGAAACTTTTTACTGGTACAGCCAGGATCTAGTCACGACTGGTCCAGGGGCAGTAACCGAGGAACTGATGGATGTAGCCATCAGTAAAGCCCCCTCCCTTGATACTGATCGACAGCATTTGTTACACTGTACTCTATACTACTGTACTACACCAGGACCTGATGGAGAATATGAGCAAAAATTGTTTAGAAATCATACAACTAGATTGGTTTTGCGTACTTTGTACTGGGATACTGAAGGGAACAGTGTAGTTAGCTGTTTGTTACCTCAAGAATTCCTTGCATTGTATAGATCAAATCGGTTACCACGTCAGCTTGACAAAGAACAAAAGTGTCAAATGGGCAGATTTAGGAGAAAAAGTAACAAAACAGACTGATTTAGAATTATCAGAACAAGGGATACAAAAACAAAAACTGAATTGGTTGACACAGACACATCCAGCTGAACACTTGCAATCTAGCGAGGACAGCTGATTAGCATTCTTGTTAGAAGAAGAAGAAAAGACCTTATGTGAAATTCCAACAATTCTCTGGTCAACAGGCAAGTCAGATGTAGGACTTATTCGAACAGCAGGACCAGTTACAATTACCCCACAGTCAGCTTTTAGACCACAGAAAAGACAATACCCTTTGAGAAAGGATGCAGAAATAGGAATTAAGCCTATAATAGCAGCATTACTCAAAGAAGCAGTACTGGTAGAATCTCCTGATTCACCATGTAATACACCCCCTATTTCCTGTTAAAAAGGCAAACAGGGAATGGCGGATGGTACAAGATTTACAAGCTGTAAACAATGCAGCAATACCTAGGGCACCCACGGTGCCAGACCCACATACGTTGTTAAATGATTTAGAACCACAACAGAAGTATTTCTCTGTGGTAGATATTAGCAATGCTTTCTTTTCAATACCTATACATCCTGATAGTCAATATTGGTTTGCATTTACATTTCAGGGTAAAAGGTATACATATACTAGACTACCACAGGGATATTGTGAGAGCCCAACAATTTTTGCACAAGAAATGGCTAGCAACCTGGCAGGATTTACCCCACCGGGAGGTAGTCAAATTCTACTTTATGTAGATGACATCTTGCTAGCAGCCCCCACCCAGCAACAGTGCAGGGAGGATACAGTAGCATTATTGAAATTTTTAGCAACACAAGGACACAAAGTAAACAAAAGTAAGTTACAACTTTGGAGAAAACAAGTTAGATACCTAGGATATGTAATATCCAATGAAGGTAGTATACTAGATGAGGAAAGAAAAACAGCGATTTTGCAAGCACACAAACCAACCAAGAAAGAAATGATGTCTTTCTTAGGTACAACTAATTTTTGTCGGAACTGGATACCAAATTATGCTTTGGAATCTGCTCCACTGACTGACTTGATATTTAAGACACCAATGGCAGCACAAGATATTTTACAATGGACAACTGAAGCAGAAACAGCTTTCTGCAGGTTGAAGCAGTTGTTAGCTTCTTCATTGGTTTTAGGACTTCCAAATTATCACAAACGGTTCTTTCAGACCTTAGATTGTAAGCAAGGATATATGACGCCAGTATTGACGCAACATGGGGACAAGCAACGCCCCATAGCCTACTATTCATCACAGTTAGACCCAGTGGCGTGATCTTTGCCTCACTGTGTACAAGCAGTAGTTGCAGCCGCAATGGCAGTACAGGCTTCGGCCTCAGTGGTGTTATTCCACCCTCTCACATTGAGAGTGCCTCATGCAGTTGCAATAATTTGACTGCAAGAAAAAGTGTCATACCTTTCTCCTGCTAGACATCTTTCATGTATGACTATACTGCTGAGCCAACCTCATATGACAACTGAACAATGTACGACATTGAATCCATCAACATTACTTCCAACTCCTGCGGAGGGCACACCACACAGCTGCCTGCAGGAAATTGAACAATTAGCTTTACCTAGGCAAGATCTTACAGATATGCCCTTGGATAATGCCGAGGTGACATATTACGTCGACGGCTCATGCAGAAGGGGTCCTACAGGGAAGAATCTGGTGGGGTATGCAGTAGTTACAGACACTGACATTTTAGAAGCTCAATCCTTACCACACAACTTATTTGCACAAGCAGCGGAATTGATAGCTTTGACAAGGGCATGTACTTTAGCAAAAAACAAAAGTGTGAACATATATACTGATAGTCAGTATGCTTTTTCTACAGTACATGTATTTGCACAACAATGGAAAAATAGAGGAATGATAAAATCTAGTGGAAAACCTATTAATCATGCACAATTTATTTTGGAGTTATTAGAATCTATTCAGTTACCTACCAAAGTAGCTATTTGTAAATGTGTAGCTCATACAAAACAGCAGGACAAGATTTCGAAAGGCAATGCACGAGCTGATGCAGCTGCAAAGCAAGCAGCCTCAGACTCAGAAACTTTACTTTTAAATGAGGAATTACAACCCTCTGAGATTTTAGATTTAGACATGTTAAAAACAATGCAGATGCTTACTACAAAAGCAGAAAAACAAAAATGGGTAAAACGAGAATGGACTGTACATTTCCAAAGAAAGAAAACCAATATTGCCGTCTAATTTATTTAGATATGCAGCTTTGTTGAGCCATGGGCAGTGCCATGTCTCAACAGGGGGGATGGTACAGTTAGTAAATCGAATATTCCAAACATACGGATACACAAACTACACAAAAAAATTTTGTGCAGCTTGCCATACTTGTAACAAGCATCATGCACAAGGAGCATTTAAAACCAAGCAAGGAAGTTTTCCTATACCACCATACCCATTCCAAACTATTTGTATGGATTTCATAGAATTGAATAAATGTGAAGGGAAGTTTTGTTTAGTTATTGTAGACATGTTTTCTAAATGGGTAGAAGCTTTTCCAACCAAAAACCTGGATGCAGCAACAGTGGCGAAAGCCCTGATAAAAGAAGTAATCCCTAGATTTGGCATTCCGGAGAGGATTTATAGTGACAATGGCACGCATTTTGTGAATCAGACGGTTTACCAGCTTTGGAGATTTTTTGGTATCTCCTTAAAGAACCATTGTGCTTACCACCCACAGTCAGCAGGACTGGTGGAAAGGTACAATGGTACCTTAAAACACAAGTTAAGGAAGCTAGTAGAAGAGACCCAAAAGAATTGGATATACTGTCTGCCTTTAGCACTGCTGAGTATGAGAACGGTTCCAAATGTAAAGGGTTTAACTCTCTTTGAAATGATTTTTGGGAGAGCATATTATGTGCCTCAGTGGAAAGCTCTCATGCCTGCAGAGCAGGAGGCTGACAGTTCATTAGCTAGTTATATGAGGAAACTGTTAACAAATAAATCTGTTTTGCACTTTAACTCTTTTTCAGATAAGGAACAGACCAGACCGGTGGAAGCAGTCTTGGCTCCTGGGACATACGTCTGGCTGAAAGTGCCGAAAAGGAAGAATTGGTCGAGTCCAAAGTGGGAGGGACCGTACCAGGTTCTGTTGGCAACACCTACTGCAGTTAGAGTGGCCGAGAGGACGTCCTGGGTTCATTTGACGCATTGTAAACCGGTAAAGAACTTTCAACTTGATAAAAACTTTGCGACTGATACACAACCAGACCGAGATGGCCAAAAACAAAGCGAATAGAAGTTTAGATCAACCCCAGAGATGTTGCATAATCATTTTGTTGTGTGTACATTTATTAACTGTAATTGTGACAATTTTCCTCTTGCTGTGGTTTATCCTACACACAACCACACAAGTGAAAGTGGGAAGGCGTGATGAAACATCTATAGACTGGCATCCAATTTTAACACATACCTGGCCATGAAACGTGTGTATGCAGAGACTATGAACATTTCAAATTGCTGGGTTTGTACAGCTATACCAACAGCATATGGAGGACTGGTAATGTCCGCTGTCCCTTTGGGGATAAATGAGACTTGGGAGAATTTACTTTTTGACACAGAAACTGTGAGATCACAGGACAAAATAGCTTTATTTTTACCTGTCACACAAAAAGGAGTTGTATGTTTCTATAAAAATGACACTCTCCAGGTGGGCTGGAGCAATTGCAATATAACCATATCTTACCGATGTTATATTAAGAATAGTAATGGCAATACTTTTTGCAATACTAATTATGACTCGTATTTAAACTCATTGAAAACAACTATGAGTGACATTCAAAAAAATCCAGTTTTGTTTAAACAATTGTCAGTTATAGATCAGAAAATGTTTCATGCAGGGCTGATGCGTATTAGTACTAAAGGAGAAAACTGTTATTTTATTTGTGGGAAAAAGGCATATAAATGGTTACCTGAGAAATTGGTCTGGCAGTTGTTTTTTGTGTTACTTGGTTCCGGCAATAAGACATACTGCAGAATTACCTTTGGGTAAGATACGAAACGTAAGGTAAACAGCTCGAAAATCCGAAGGTCCAGTTAAGAAACCTGTGAATCCAGTTGGGAAGATCGAAGCTGGTTGGAAAGACCATAATTCAGTAAAAGATAAAAGCGAATTGACTCATATGGACTTGAATGACAGTGTTATATCCTGGGCAGGAATACTCCCAGCCTATGGAGCAGTCAAATCGATCTGGGAGCTGAGGAAGTTGTTGAAACTTCTCGAAGTAATGCGTAATGCAACTTTTTCCGCCCTAGAATTGGTGACTGATGAACTGAATGCAATGAGAACTGTTGTGCTACAAAATCGGATGTCTCTCAACTTCACCCTAGCGGCGAGAGGTGGTACGTGCACACTTATCAAAGAAGAATGCTGTGCTTTTATTCCTGACAATCGTCATGAGATAACCACCTAGAGGTAATTCAGCAAGTAGCCATGACTGAACCAGGCCCAAACCCACTGACGGACTGTTTCCAGAACCTATGTGGGGGGTGGGGTTCCATCCTAATGAATATTCTGATTGCCATTTGTGTGGGTATACTCCTAATAGGAGCATGTGTATGCTGTGGAATTCCCTGCATGAGAAGATTAGTCAAAGATTTTGTTGCTGCATCTGTTACTGAAACTTTCTACCAAGATATTGAAATTGAAAGATTGATCTCAGATTATGCTTTCTCTGAAGTATAGATTGAATGACTCACCTAGCTGAAAATCCTGAGTGGAAAAGGCTAGGAGACGAAATGACACTATGCATACTTCAAAATAGAATAAAAAGTATTAATAGGGGAAAAATGTGTATTTGAATACATGAGAAATGCTAGTTTAAAAGCAAAGATGTAATGCATTTTATTCTAGTAATCATATAACAGTAAGAATTCATGTTTAAATGTGAAGTAGTTTTGAAACTGCAGTGTGGCTTGAAGCAAGGCTGATCTCTGACCCTGGCAGAATGCTAGCTTAGCAAGTTTTAATGTTTATGCTCTTCACAAGTGATTATCTGCTGGGTCAGGAAATTAAATGTGTGAAATAATGAAATCTTCTGCTCTTTCCTGTTGGAATGATCTGGCCTTGTATATGTGTTACTTAGATAGCATGCAGCTGTGTGAGAAAGTGTAACAGAACAAAGACATGCATTAAAAGACTGAAGCTGCTATTGTATTCAAACTGATATGAAACCTTGAATAAGTAACTTTACAGAAAGACATTATGACTGACCAGCTGGATAGCAAGGCCGTATTGTATCTAAAGGAAAAGTTTTTTTTATTTGTACAGCATCAGCAGACTTAATGAATGTAGAATTGTAAGCTAAAGTGATGTAGATGCCCTGTGACATATCACGTCAGCAAGGTGGGCATAGCTAAATGTTAAACCTATATAAAATTGTGTGCTTCCTGTTTCATGTCAGACAAAATTCTGTACTTGTACGTTTTTTGCCTCCTGGTGTACACTAGTAAACTTTTGAATCTGAACCTCCTGTGTATTGAATTCTTAATTTTAACACATGGCCTTGTACGTCAGGCAGAGATCACCTCTGAGTAAGCGGTATGCAACAGAATACAGCTGGAGCTTCTACAGTCAGGCTGCATAGGGCATCTGTTTGAGGCCAGTAATCCTCTTGGTGAGGTACTTCTGTGGTCTTTCCAGCTATTGCAGGTGTCTTGTAAGGTACATGCCAAATGAGACGTTGTACTCTATGATGGGTCTGATGAGTGATGAGTAGAGGGGCACAATAACCTTTTGTTCTAGATGCGAACCCTTTTGTGATTAGGTGCACCACATAGAAGGATTTTCTAACCACCTTGGCAATATGATTATCAGTGGAGAGATTGCTATCTACTTGAGTCCCCAGATCCCTTATTACATTTTCTGTATTTAGGGGACTACCACATATGGGGTAGTTCGCGGGTACTTTGTTTTTTCCAGAGGGGATGACTATGCACTTTTTGGCATTTAGCTTGCGGCCATGATTTTGACACCAGGTATCCGTCTCAGTGAGACCCTTCTGGAGGATGTTTGTATCAGCCGGAGAGTCAACTATGGCCCTCAGTTTGCAGCCGTCTGCAAACTTGGTCAGCCATAGTCCTCCTGTGCTTGCCTGTACCTCTGAGAAGTATATACCGAACAGGAGGGGTCCCAGGACTGAGCCCTGGGATATGACACTTATAACCAGTTAAGAGTCGGACCTAGAGCCTGCAACTCTCACTGTGTGGGTTCTATCTGTGAGCCAACTGGCAACCCATCTTGTGACGTAGGGGTTTATGTTCAGGCTGGTGAGCTTGTCTATAATACCAGAATAGGGAATGGTGTTGAAAGTCGTTCCGAGGTCTAGGTAGGCTGTGTGAACCTCCTTTCCCTCATCTAAAGCCTTAGTAACTGTCTCAAAGAAGTCCACCAGGTTTCAGAGGCATGATCTCCTCTTAACAAAGCCAAACTGGGTAGGGTCCAATGTTTGGAGGTTCCCAATGTCTCTGTTAATGAGTTCTATGATGATGCGCTCCATAGCCTTGCAGACCAGGCTAGTCAGGCTTATAGGGCGATAGTTCCTGGGGTCCGTTGTGGCTCCACCTTTGTGGAGCGGGATAACTTGCTCTGAGCCACTCTATGGGTATGTAACCTGTAGAGAGGCTGAGTTTGAACAGTGTATTTAGGTGAGGGGTTAGTTAATTTTGGAGCTCATGTAAGACACAGCCTGGGAAACCATCCGGTCCCATTGAAGCTGTGTTTTTGGCTTTGGACAGGGCTGTTTTATGCCAGTGATTGCCAGGGCTCTACATTCTTCTGGTATGGTTATGGGCCCTTTAGGGGGTGAGAGGAAGGTGAAGTTTGCACTAAACCTGTCTGCCAGAATGTTGGCAATATAGTAGCTATACATTTTTATACTTACACATCTGCTTATGTATTTGTTTACATTTTTATCGACATAATCTTTATAAACATTTTCATACCATTATATAATTAGTTTTATAAATTTAATCAAGAGTGGTTTTAACTAAAACATTCATACAGTTATACAGTTCAATATTTATATATTTATTTCATTGTTTTTCATATTTAATTGTATTCTGACTATTTTGGTGCTTTTTTGATATTAATTAATCATGTGATGCAATTTAATTAGGGATGCATCTTGAGAGGATGTATTTAAGGGATGTTCCTTAGTACTGTCTTGTCTTTTCTTTTGTCTGAAGAAGTACAGGTATTATCCTTTATGGAAGCACTTATTTGTATCTGCAATAAATTTTCAACTTGAGTGTACCTTGGTTCAGTGCCAATTTTATTATTTACTATTTTTGAGATCTACTAGAGCCCAATGACTAAAACTGTGGCAAATCACACAGTCTTCCTGGAGGTGCATAGCACCCAAACAGCAGACACAAAGAGTGTCCATCTGAATTTGGAAGTTTTCTGTCACACTTCCGACATCTTTTGAAAGCAGAAGCGCCTTTAGATTTGTCCGCCATCACAGTCCCCCCCACACACTGAAAGGGTCAAGGAATTAAGACTCCGAGAATAAAGATTTTTTTTTTTTGCATACAGACAAGGTTGGGAAAAAATGTACTAACAATGGTACCTAAAAAATACCAGTCAAGATAAAGAGGGGTACTTTAGGGTTACCGATTTGGTAGAAAAGGGGATAAAATTCCAACAATAGATACTAAGAGGAGCTGGGTAGTGAAATAAGAAAGTCTCCGACATGAAAAAGTCGAAAGTTGTAAGAAACCTAGTTTTTTTAAATAAAGGCCGTCGCTTGAGAGCTCTGAGGAAAGAATGTGGCTGACATTACGAAGTG
This sequence comes from Protopterus annectens, assembly GCF_019279795.1. Classification (NCBI taxonomy): domain Eukaryota; kingdom Metazoa; phylum Chordata; order Ceratodontiformes; family Protopteridae; genus Protopterus; species Protopterus annectens. The sequence continues at coordinate 1,160,126,310 of NC_056747.1, read as the reverse complement.
GCAAACGAGATCTGAGGTATTCTTGCAAGGAGCACTATGGGTAGAGCTTAGCGCAAGAGTTTTTGGTGGTTGCGAGCTGAGAAAAACAGCCGAGTCGATTCCAAGGTTTGGAACCAAACCCACTGTCAAGGATTGAGTAAAGTGTGACATCAGATCATTTCTTAAGTCTGTTCTAATCCATTTAGACAGCCATGTAATGAAAAATTGGTGTGGGGCCAGTTTGTGTATAGCTGGATACTGACAGAGGTGTACATTTTCTGTTGACCAACTACCTGATGTACTCTGACTCCTAATTTCACCCTCATACCTGCAAGACGCATCAAAAATTCTTACAAGATATGCACCTGCCACTTTAATGAAGTGCATCCCGTGTGGATGCAGTATGGACCTCCTTTCCCATTTTCATTTGCTGTTTTCTTTTCAACCAGATCCTTTGATATAGATTTATAGCCATGTAATAAGTTAAATGCTCTTGGGATGGCCGTGGTGGTGCAGTGGTTAGCATTGCTGCCTCACAGCAACAGGTTCTCTTGTTTAATCCTCGGCTGGGGTGCCTTCTGTGCGGAGTCTGCATGTCATCCCTGTGGTCGCGTGGATTTCCTCTGGGTGCTCCGGTTTCCTCCCACATCCCAAATACATGCTATAGGTGGATTGGATACTCTAAATTGGCCCTAGGCATGAGTGTCTGCATGTGTGTGCCTTCTGTAAAAGGTTGGGCGCCAGGCTGGCAACACAACAATGTAAAACTCCACTGCCAGTAATGAGCGGACAGGTGATCCGCTGTGGTGACCCGTAACTGTGAAAAAGCCGAAAGAAGTAAGTTAGATACACTTGTGAGCCATTTTAAACCTCACCAATTTCCATTTTTTCTGTTCAAAATAACCTCTCCCATTGAGTTATAGATTGGCTTTACCCACCCCATGGTCAATGAATATATATTACCCCTAATGAGAATAAGTGGGATCATACCATAGATAATATGAGGGGACCCATGCATGGAATAAAGCATTTAGGCACTGGCTCTTTCCATGAGTAGTACAGAGGACAGTCTTGGGGTACATTTTCTGTTTCCCATCCACAGATCTAAATTATGCTTAAATATGGGCAGGGATGAACTTTGTTTTATGTGTATGGGGCATCTGTTCCACAGCACCAGTATCCTCTGTGAGACATACCCGTCTCTCCAAACTATTTTGCTGATGCTGCAGAAGAAGTTTAGGTCCCTAGACCGAATATTTCTGATGTAATTTGACTTGCTAATGTCCAGTAAATCCATCAAGAATGGGTTGGAGGATGCCTTGTATGCCAGACATAGGTAATTTCTTAGCAGTCTGTTGGATACAGAGTATAGTGACAGGCTTTTGAGTCAGTTCATGTAGGACAGATCATTTGGAACTTGTATCCTAAGGTATTTCTGTGAGCATTCCAGTTGTTGCATGTGTCTGGACAGATACATGCCAAAGGGAGCATTATATTTAATGACTGGCCTAATGAGGGCTGAGTAAAGGTGGATAATTATATCCCTAGATCTAGACACAATCACTATGTTTATAAGCTGTGCAATATAGGACTTTCTTACAAGAAACACATACTGATCAAAAGCTGGGTCACCGTCCACATACGTTCCCAAATCCCAAACAAATGGGTCAACTGTTGGGGCTGTATTGTCAATGTGGTAGTTCTCTGGGGGGTAATTTCCCAAAGGATGCAATAATGCATTTTTATTTGCGACAAACTTTCCTGTAGGATGGTTATATAAAAGGATATATTTCAGACATAGCTCCTAAAAGCCATTTTTACCCCCAGGAAAGTCAGGTATTGGTGAAGAGTTATTTTCTAATGTTTAGTAAAGTGGAAGCATGTAGCAAACATATCAGCTGAAGCATGAAGAATTCCTAGCTTACATCTCTGATTCACCATTACATTTATTTCCATTAACTATCAACTAAGGAGGCAAAAGTCCTTACCCTCAGTAACACAGATGATATACCTGCAACCACATTACTCCTCTGCTATTTCTCTCTAAGTTGACCCCTGGTAGTCTAAGACTGTGAAATAACTTAAACAATTAACACTCCATAGCCCCCTCAGTGGCACAGAGGAATAAAACCCTGACTGTATCCCAGTTGACTAGAGTTCCAATAATGGCTTGGGGGCTGGCAGAGGGACAGAAAATAATGGGAAAGATGGGCTGCGACTCCAGTCCTGGGAGGTGCAGTGGTTGTCAGCTGGTTCTCTGCCATTCCACTGCGAGGGCAAGTAGCCTGTAGCAATGAAAGTAGGATGCCAGTTTAAGAAAGCTGTCCATTATGGCTATTAAAGCCAGTGATGGCAGCCTTATTGTTGCAAAGGAGTGTGCATGTTCAGGACAGAAGGGTATAGCAGGCTTATGAGGTGATGCAGATGTGCATGTCACCAGCAGGTGAGATGTTACGGTTTTACAGACAGGACTTTGCTGGTTTTGTAGAGATTTAGTCAGCAGTGAGTAGTTTGCTGCCTATGACAGACAATAGTCCATTCTGAAACATGAATGCTCCCAGGGTCTGAAGCTTAACCCTCAGGCTGCCAAGGCAAACACAGTGTAGGGAAGAGTAGACATGAGTGGAAGTACAAGGTACATTTTTTGCTGCCTGGATGATAGTTGCCTCCAGACAGGCTTTTACCCTCATGGCTGATACCTGTCAAGGGGAAATGAACTATGCCTCACTAAGGGGGGGGGGGGGCTTAACTGTCTGCTAGAACAAAGGCAAAAAAGCACTCACTGAGAAAAATGGTGTACAGTGTAGAAAGTTTGCATCATGCAGTTAAGTGTGCCACTTTTGGTCCTTGATACAATGCTCACCCAAATTATACTACCATGCAGACCTGAAAAATGTACCCCTTTTTCCGGAAGGAAAGGGGAAAAAACTTTATTTTCCTTCATTTCCTTAGTAGAAAAATGTAAAGATCCGCTTCTTTTATCTAATTCTGTGGAACATTATCCCTTTAGGACAAAGACTACAAAGCACTATCATTCAAGTTTAACCTATAACATGATGGAGACACCTTCCTTTAAGCACTTCACTTGCATTCCAAGCTTCATTACATATATTTAACTGCCACCTGAACTGCTTTAGTATATTGCCTAATCATTACAATGGCTCTATCTACAAAGAGACACAGACAAGACACATGAAAAACAAAAATGGCTTTTTAAAGAAGAGACAGCAAAACACAGTTTACAAATATAGTAATAACCGATGACTGGGTGTGGTACATTGAAGATTTACTCACGGTTGGTGTGGTTCGCCCTTGTGATGAAACAAAGCCAACATTAGATAACTCTTCATAGGTTTATAGGTTTATACTAGGCTATCTGCCCTAAGGCATTTATAAGCCTAGCCCAAAGTTTTGTGGCTTACGCCACCCCTTATATGAAAAAATACTGTGCCCATTAGTTTGTTGTGCCTCTGTCCAGCAGTGACACAGAGATAATTCCTGGGGTAAACCTACGATCTCCCATCTACAGGTCAAGATTTCTCTTGAACAGAGCCAGCGAGGTGCTCTGCCTCACATGGACCGGGATTTTATTCCACAGCATAGGGAGTCTCTGAGTGATAAATCTATCTCTCCAGCACGTCCTATTTATATCCGTGCTAAGGTTTAAGTCGCTTGCTCTAGTGGTTTTGGTGGATTTGGATTTTTGAGGTGGAGCATGTCCATTAATTCGGGTTGGACATGGCCTTGTATGTCAGGCACATGTCACCTCTGAGCAGACGGTATGCGACTGAATAGAGCTGGAGTTTCTTCAATCTGGCAGCATATGACAGATTTTGGAGTCCCTTTATCCTTTTGGTGAGGAACTTTTGGGGTCTCTCCAATTGCTGCAGATGTCGGGTGAGATGCATCCCGAATGGGGCATTGTACTCGATCATTGGTCTGATAAGTGAAGAGTACAGGGGAACAATGACCTCACTAGATCTGGATGTGAATCCCTTCATGATCAGGTGGGCAGTGTAGAAGGTCTTTCTAACCACTTTAGCAACCTGAGTGTCAAAAGAAAGGCCACACCTAGTTGTTGGTTATTGCTATTATACAATAACATTATTTAAGGAAAAAATTACTTACTTTTCTTAAATGATGTCTTTGTATAAAGACACCATGGTGTTCTTCCGCACTGTTTTCTGATTCTGCCCTTTGATGATGTAATGCGCATGCGTATGGGACTTTTGTTCCCAGGCTTACACACTATGTCACTGCTTTAGCAGGCAAGCCAATCTCCATTTCTATTTTTTTTTAAGAAAAAAATATATATATAACCTCCCAACAGTTTAGAGGTATGAGAGAGATGGGAAAACATAAGGAAAATCAGGTATGTTTTAGTTTGCAGAATGTACCTGATTTTCCTTGTATTTTTTGTGGTCTTGTATGTACCTCTTGATCTTTTATTTGAAAAAATGTGAATATATATGCATTATCTGAAGGAAAGAAAGTCTGAAACTGAAATGTCTGTCATTATTTAGTAACTTTGTTCCTCAGTCTTTTGTCATCAAAAAAATTATGAGAAACAAAGCCCCTAAATAATGACATGCTTTTTTAGTTTGAGTCTTTTGTTCAGACTAATGCTTATCTAAGAGATAGCAATTAAAAAAAGTTTGACTGTTCAATGATAGTGTATTGACTTTTGCTGTTGGTATATGCTTGATTTAAAATGGCAAGCTGGTTGGGCTGACAAATCAGCATGCTCATTTTTGAATATTAATGGCCAGTCACTGTATAATAAATAATGCGCTTTTGCAAAAAAAAAAAAAAAATGTTGAATTTGATACATAATTTTGGCATTTGTAAATATAAATGTAAAATACAGGCTTGTTTCTTGAATGAAAGAAAATACTGTAAATGTGAACTTCAAGATTGTAGCAACATTGCCATCTGCTGTAAGGAAAACTAAGCCAAGAATTTCTTATTGGTCCTTTGAAATTAAAATTACTTATGTCTATTCCTTTGAAGTTAGAATTTGGAGTTTATGAGTCTTGAGTAAACATCCTGCCTATTGTTTTAAGGCTAGCTGAACACATTCTTTCTATTGTTTTAACTCAAGGAATAATTACTGGAGTGTACACATGAAAAGTACAGTTTTGTACCTACCATAAATGTAGATGTTCGAAGATCCACATTGCTGCAGTCCTTACACTTGGGTAGTCCGCTGTCCTCGGTCGGCCCGAATATCAAAGTATAAGGCTGACGGCAGTCAAGCATTTGACTGACAGCAGGACGACAGGGTACAAATGCGCATGACCGACGCCATATCCTCAGTCTTTTCTTGCCCCAGATGTCAGAAGACCCTAAAAATAAAGGTCAAAACCAAAAGACAGCAAACAACCAAACCACCACCCTTGCACTAACAATATGTACAATATATACAAAATACACAAAATGTACAACCCAACCCACACAACCACCTCTAACTACAGAGGGAAGGAGGGAGGGTATTGGACTGCAGCAATGTGGATCTTCGAACATCTACATTTATGGTAGGTACAAAACTGTACTATGTTCTTCATCTCACATTGCTGCAGTCCTTACACTTGGGTAGAATCCCAAAGCAGAGGTAAGGGAGGATGGCTAACTACAAGGAAGCAGGAGCTGCCAAGATGCCCTGCAAAACAGCAGTGGCAAAACCAGCCCTGGATTTAGAGTAAAGTGGCAGGTGATAATGCCTAGAGAAAGTATGCACTGAACTCCAAGTAGCTGCCTCCAAAATATCCTTGGTTGCCACCCCTCAAAAAGCTGTTGAAGTGGCAGTAGCCCTAGTGGAATGAGGCCTAATCCCAGCTGGAATCTCCTTGCCATGATGGGAATAACAGAAAGCAATGCAAAACCCAATCCACTTAGAAATAGTTTGTTTTGACACAGGCTTGCCCTGAGAACTCAAAGCAAAAGAAACAAACAACTGCTGAGACTGCCTGAACCCTTTAGTGCTGTCCAAATAATATCGCAACTGCCTGTGAACATCTAAAGTGTGCAAAATCTTTTCCCCTTTATTTTGGGGATTTGCATAAAAAGTAGGCAAATGAATAGTTTGGTTTAAAGCCACACTAGAAACCACCTTAGGCATAAAGGAAGGATTAGGTAATGATACCCTATCCTTATGGAAAATCAAGAAAGGCTCAACCGCCATAAGGGCCTGCAATTCAGAAACCCTTCTTGCAGAGGTAATTGCCAACAAAAAAGCAGTCTTCCATGACAAATATTTCAACTCAGAAGTAGCTGCAGGCTCAAAAGGTTGTAGAGTGAGTTTCTCCAACACAAAATTGAGATCCCAAGCAGGAGTAGGAGCTCTTCGGGGTCTTATATTCTTTGCCCCTCTAAGAAATTGCTTGAACAAAGGATGAGAAAACAATGGTGGGTCACAATCATAGTGAGCCGAAATTGCTGCAGCATGAACCTTAATAGAAGAGAAAGACAAACCTTTGTCCAATAACTCAGTAAGATATTGAAGAGCCACACTCAAATTAGGCTCAGAAACATCAAAATCTTTGCTGCACTCCAAAATAAAAATCTCTTCCATTTATCTGTGTACACTTTCCTTGTACTAGGCCTTCTAGCTTCCAAAATCACATTCAAAACTTGTTGTGGAAGTTGAGACCCTCTATGGTTCAAAACAGAATATGCCAGGCTGTTAGGTGAAGAGAATGAAGTTTGACATTGAGCAAATGGCTGTCCTCCTGTGACAACAGGTGTGGAATCGAAGGCAAAGGCCACGGAGGCTTCCGACCAGACTTCTCAGTAATGGGTACCAGTGCTGTCGAGGCCAATCTGGAGCTATTAAAATCATCCTTGGCTTGTCCTGTCTGACCTTTAGAAGTACCTTTGGGAGGAGAGGCAGAGGTGGAAAGGCATACACATGAAGATTGCTCCAATTGAAAGAAAGAGCATCCACTTTCCAAGCTGTGGGATGAAACCTTTTGTGCAAAACTTTGGCAGCTGATGGTTTAGTGGAGAAGCGAACAGATCTATGTCTGGAGTTCCCCATGACACTGTCAATTTCTGAAACACATGAGGATCCAATTTCCACTCGTGGGGATCCATAATTTGCCTGCTCAACACATCTGCTAAGGAGTTCTGTGCTCCTGGCAGAAACCTTGCCTGAAGATTGAGTTGTAAACTGAGAGCAGTCTCCCACAAAATCATTGCTTGCCTGCATAGAGGATAAGAATGTTCCCCCTTGCTTGTTGATGTACCACATGACAGTTGTGTTGTCTGTTATAATCAACACCTGCCCTGGAAGAAGTAAATCCTTGAAAGCTATTAATGCAAACTGGACTGCTAACATCTCCTTTAGATTGATATGTAGATGTTGTAGTCTGGCAGGCCACTTGTCTTGTATCCACTTTCCATTTAGATGAGCTCCCCAAGCTTTGTCTGAGGCATCTGTCGTTAAAATCTGACTCGCCTCTGGCCGGGTCACAGAGAGTCCCTTGTTTAGGTGACATTCCTGAGCCCACCACAAAAATTCCTTTTGAATGCAAGGTATTATTTGAATGACAGTGTCTAGATCCTGGCAGTGCTGTGTCCATACATTTTTGAGATACCATTGTAGCTTCCTCATATGCAGTTTGGCATTGGGAAGCACCAGAATACAAGATGCCATGAACCCTAAGGCTTGAAGGACTGTCCTTGCAGTCAGCCCGGACTGATGAGATAGCTGATGGAAGTAAAGGGATAGACTCTTTTGTTTGTCCGGGTTAAAAAGGCCATCTGGGATGCTGTATTCAGTCTCACACCCAGAAAGCACATGTCTTGAGAGGGTACTAGACTGGACTTTATTTCGTTCACAGAATACCCTAGGCATCTTAGCACTGCTATCACATATTCCAAATGACGAAGGAGCTCCTATCTTCCTTGAGCCAGAATCAGGCAGTCGTCCAAATAAGGATAGATCTGTATTCCTTTCAGCCTGAAGAAAGCTATCACTGGAGCCAGAACTTTTGTGAACACTCTGGGCGCAGTAGATAAGCCAAAGGGCAATGCAGAGAACTGATAGTGAAAAGTCCCAGCTCGAAAACGCAGATACTTCCTGCAACTTAGTCTGATAGGAACATGAAGGTAAGCCTCCTTGAGATCCAAAGTTACCATCCAATGATCCTTGCCCAGCAGAGGCAAAAGCTGTTGTAACTTCAACATTTTGAACTTGGGAATGTCCAGATAAGTGTTGAGGATAGATAGATCCAAAATTGGTCTCCACGTGTTCCCCTTCTTTGGTACTAGGAACAGGCGAGAATAAAATCCTAGGCCCACTTCTGGCATAGGGACCGGCTGTATGGCCCTAGTTGAAGTAACAGAGAAATTTGCTTGTGAGCCTCTATTCTTTGTTGAGGAGGAACGTCTGGCATGCCCCTGAAAGGAGGCAAGGTATGGAAATAAAACCTGTAACCTTGATGTATGATATCCAATACCCATTTGTCTTGGGTAATTAAACTCCAATTTTCTTTGAAAAGTGCCAACCTTCCTCCCAAAGGTGCTGCCAGACAGGCTCTGGCAGCTGAAAAGGTAGGTCATTGGGTCTGTTTACGAAAGGACTGACCCCTGCCCTCACCTGAAGACTGTGCAGGAGAACTCCTGTTCTAGGCCTGAAAGAGCCCTGCCTACCACGCCTAGAGCTACCCCTAGACTGGGAATCATAAGAAGGATACGTCCACCCTTTAGCAGGCCAATTTCTGCTAAACTTTGGAGGCTGAACCTGCAAAAAATCTTTAACAGTCTGCATAGACTTAGCCTTGTCTTCCATTTTCTTTAAAACTGCCTCAACAGGAGGACCAAACAACACGTCAGATTGTAAAGGAGCATCTAAAATCCTTGTTTTAACATGTTCAGACAAATTTTGATCCCTAAGCCAGGCGTGCCTGCGAAGAACTGACCCAGTGGCAGCCACCCTAGACGAGGCCTGTACAGCATCAAAACATTGCAAAGAATGCTTACCCACCTGTTCAGAAACATGTACTAAATCTTGCAACTCTTTACAATCAATACCTACTGCCAGAGCATCAACCTTAGACTTTAATTGTGAAAGGAAATAGTTTTGATATTTCAACATGTGAAACTGGCAATTCAAAGCCCTCATAGCAAGAGTGGAAGAAGTATAAACTTTCTTTCCCCATCTATCCAAGGCCCTAGCCTCTTTGTCTGCAGGAACCGGATTCTTAACAACAGAAGCCTTAACACCTTTAGGCCCCTGGCTAACAGTTTCTGGGTCTGCCCTAGGACTCTTAAAAGATACTTATGAGCTTCAGGCACCCTGTAATACCTATCCGCTTGACAGGAGCAGGAGGCAAAGAATCAGGATTAAGAGAAGCCTCTGTAAAACATCTTCCACTACATCCAAACAGGAGGTATAGCCAAAGGCCTATGCTGGGGTAAAACAAAAATTCCCTAAGCCTTTTCCTGGAATCAGAGAAGTCCTGACCTTCCCACTTAAAATGCTCCCTCATGGAATGTAGAGTTTCTGAAAAGAAAAATCCTCAGGAGGAGAAGCAGAAGGAGTAGAATCATCCACATCAGAATCAGAATAAGGAGAGTACTCCTGCAAGTCTTCAGCCAAGACTCTGACACATCTGAAGCCTGCTCAAAACTCCCAGCTCAGGGTCCACCCTAGGCCTCTTATCAGGAGGGGCATAGAACCCTAATCAAAGTAATCAAATCTTCTGCCATTTTAAGCATATGCTTCTTGGGCACAGTACCTGAAGAGCTAGGGTAACACCTACTGAAGCTAAACCTGGCCTGCCCTGGGAGAAGCCTTAGAAACAGAAGGAGAGGGCCTAGCCACCCTAGGAAGGGAGAATAGTAACCTGAGAAGCCCTCAGCTTGACTTGCCTCCTGAGAGGCCACATCTTGCAATACTAAAGTCTCACCCTGGGAACACAAAGAAACCCGGTGGAGCCACCGCTCCACCGACACCTCTAAAGAACCGCGTCCGGCACAGACGGTTCTTCCAGCCTAGACTTAACTGCTTTGTCCTTGCGCTTCTTCGAAGAAGCGGGCGTCGGAGCATCCGACGGCATTTTGTAATTGCACCGCTTCCCAAAGACTAACCTTGCACAATCCAACCTCCTCTTTATAGTGCGTTTATTAAATTTAGCACAAGAGCGACAGCCAACAACGTCGTGCTCAGGACCTAAGCAAGGAATACACAAAGTATGATAATCTCTATGCGGTATCTGTTTCCCACAAGAAATGCAATTATTGACTTTTTCTGTCATCCGGTAAATCACTGAGGCAAGAAAAAACTAAAATATTCTAACGGGTACTTAGCTAACTTTGAACTCGGTCTGAAACTTCGAAATCGAAAAATCTCAGAACGCCAACCGGCACTTGCAATGCTGCTTCTGCATCGGACCATGCGGCAAAAAAGACTGAGGATATGACGTCGGTCATGCGCATTTGTACCCTGACGTCCTGATTTCAGTCAAATGCGCCTTGACCGACGTCAGCCTTATACTTTGATATTCGGGCCGACCGAGGACAGCGGACTACCCAAGTGTAAGGACTGCAGCAATGTGAGATGAAGAACATCTTCTTTTATTGTTGTAGTTTCCTGAGCAAGTGTTAGATATGTGTATACTGGGAAAACCTAAGTGTCAAAATGATGTAATCTGGGGGGGGCCCAGCAGATATGTCTGTTAGTGATTTTAAAAGCTATTACTCAGAGAGAGACTGTAAGAATTTTTGATCTTGATATCCAACCTCAGCACTACCTGTTGCCTTAAGTAAGTTATTTTAGAAGTATGTTTTCTTGTAGTAATAGCTAGGAAATTAGAAGAAAGTTAGACCAAGTCAGAACTGTAATACTGATTTATCTGAAGTTTCTGTGTGATCTCTGAACTCTTGAGTAGCATTGTGGTGTAGTAGTATTGTCTTGTGTTTTAATTATTTATTATTAAATATTTTAAAACCTTTTACCTGTGGCTGGTTTGTGTAGAGATAAGATAGCTCTAGAGTACATTGCATATTTATAGAGTTTACTGTACAAGGCCACTCTAATAAGCCTTAGACTGTTTAGTCACACTTACCAACTGGATAATAATATTGCACAGTAATAAGTGGACACCCTTTTAAGGGCCTTTGGATAGCTGATAAATATTGGTTGGTGGTGACAGTAATTACTACCGTATAGTATGGGTAAAGGGGCACAGCTAGAGAATCTGTGTCAGCCTTTCTCAGGGGTGTCTGTGAAGTTGTATAAACACTTATCTCAAAGTGTCTGTGTGTCAGCTACTTGGGCAGGGACATGAAGCACTGGTTGGACAGAGAGGGTACTGGAGGTTAGCTTGCCAGCTAGGCTGAGATCTGGACCCTATAGTTGTGTCAGTAGGGAGTCTAATTGAGGACCTGGAAAGCAAGGGAGCAACCAGCCCCAGACTGACTGTGATTTCTGTGTGCACTTAAGGGAAATTGCACTTTACTGTGTGTGTTTGTTATCCTCTCCTCTTATATGAGACTCCCTCCCTGGTGTTAGTGGTCAGGATTGAGGCTCCTTGATTGTTGGGCCAGGGCGCGGCCGTCACATATATATTTGTGGGTATGTCTAAATTTTTTGTTATGTTCCTAGATGAAGCATCTATTTGTCACGCAACTTAGTGTGGATTAATATGCAGTATTCTTACTTGATTTCATTTTATGCAAATGAAATGTGAACCCAATTGTCCTCATGTTAAACTATACATCTCAGTCTGTGCATCACTGAATGATATGGTATATCTTTCCTAAACTCCTTTGGTCTTTGACTGTTCGTCTCTGACTGTTCATTATAATGTCCACAGTATTGTGAAACATTAGAAGGCTAATCTGACACATTAAAAGAAAAGTGTGAAATAACATGAGCTCTGTCTGGATACTCTACTATGGTACTGTGTAACACTAGCAGTTCCATTCTGCACCACCAACAGCACTTCCAACCACCTGTGTGCCAGTCACTATACTAGCCACAGATACCAACAAGGAACACTGAAGGCCAAAACTCTATGTGTTATCCTAAAACACTGTAAGAACACAATGGGCTACAGTTTACATACCATTTTATAATACAGTACAAAATGAAGCTCATCAGTTCATATTCCACAGAGTCATTAAAAAAATCTATGGGCTCCAGTATTTGATCAAGTTACTTTACACCATTGTGGAAAGTGCCAGAAAACTCTGGAACATTTAAATTGAACTGTATTCTTGTATATTATCATTTAGAGTCTTTGGTACCGTAAATACTGGAACAAACTCCAGTATAAGCAGTGTCTCAAAGAGTGCTGAACTAATAAAGGCAACAGTTCATTTAGTCATACTAACTTCAGAAACATGCTAATAATCACAGTTCAAAAAATTTGTATACTGCAAGAGACTACTGAAGAGCCCCTTAAAGCATATATCTAAATATAGACAGTTCCAGACAAAAGTTACAACTGCCTGACCCTAATGAAAACAATCTGACTTCATTGTTCACTGTTCACTTTTTAACACACAAAATGCAAATGCCTTGTACTAGTCCAATGAAGCAAATGCAATGGTACTCTGCCAGTAACTTGTTTGAAGAGACATAAAAAACAAATTAGTTTTTTTTTTTAAATAAATACATTTAACATAAAAACTATACAGTACTTTAGTGCTATATAACTTTTTTCTAAGGTTTAGGCTTAATTGTCCTTTATGTTGAACTGGTTCTTCTTTGAAGGTCACAGAAACAGAACTGTTAAGTGCCCAGCTGTTCAGTATTCAAGTATTCCTTAATCCAGCTTGTATGTTTACTGCTGAGAAGAAACAGACTCCTGTGGAAGAGTTCCTGGTTTAAAAAACGAATCTGGAAGGCTTTTTGCGTGATCTACCAGTTCATAAGACTGACGTATGTCTGACAGCCCAAGCCAGAAAACAATCCACTCCCCATTTGTGAAACTACCATCACAGTGTTTGAAGTACCTGTAACAGAAATCCAGATTTAATTCCATACAACAAAAAAGAAAAAAAAAAACACTCAAATGTTAATGTCTCCCTAAATACTGCTATACTGCTTATTAGCATATTTATTCCAAGGCAAGTAAAGAAGTGCATCTTTCCTTTTTTTAACAAACTGATGATGCATGGCAAATGATATGCTTACCTTTCCCCATCCAAGACATACTTCTCGACCAACAGACATTAAAATTAGGAATAAATGGCTCATGAAAAACAGGAAATTTGAATATGAAATCACACTTATCTCTTCTCGTTTCCAGTAGGAATGTGGGCTACTACTCAAACATATATTTAAAAAACAGTGATTGACAAAAATGATGGAAAAAAATAAGCACGTTATCAAAGAGATAGTGTAAAATCTGTAAACTTTAATGACGTTTACCACAAAATTCCTCCAAAATAGGGTCAGTTGAAAAAATCTGACCCGAGATGGCCAACAACTGCAGACATAACTTATTTCATGCAGAAAATGCATAAAAACTCTACCCCAAATTGGACACTTCCTATGACTACTCAAGGGGAAAGGCTGTAACAACCCTGGTAGGACACGGAACAGAGCAAGATAATCTATGAACCAGTAGACATCACTTAGGAGTTATGTACTTACCATAACTTGGCATCTGTGTTGTTCACTTTTCATTCTTCTTCACTGATGGGTTATGGATCTGATCCTCGGATCCAACTCTGTCACTTTTCCAAGACTTTAGATCCTAGACTTGGGCTCTTCCCATAATGCACTGCACTATCCCTAACTCCTCAGATTGAGTTTGCCGCCTATCTATTGATTTATAGAGACAGGACAGATCAAGAATGGATTAAGACTTAAATGACGAACATGACGGTTCCCATAACGTATCCAAGATGTTTTTAGACATGACAAGGCTGGAGGATGGCTGGGAGGGAGGGTGAGAAAGAATGATAAATGGACAACACAGATGCCAAGTTATGGTAAGTACATAACTCCTAAATCTGATGTCCTTTTTATTCTTCCTCACTAATGGGTTAGAGTCCCCAGCAAAATATCTCTAGTGAGATCCCAGATGAAGAATATGCCAGATCACTGTCGAACCAAAGATGGTCTGCTTCTACAGACAGTACCCAATATGTAATGTGTCACAAAGGTAAGATTTTTTGACCAAGTGATTGCAGTACAGATATCGTCAACAGGAGCTCTGGAACAGAAGTGGATGAGGTAGTTGTAGAACTGGTGGAATGGCTCTAGGATTACAAGTCAATTCCAAACCATTTTGGGAGAAATCAGCAGAATACAGTCAGTAATCTCTTTGGCCACCTGGAGACAGTTTGATCTAAGTGGGTAGAATAGAAGGGCATAGACTGTTAGAATTTATGTACTGGGTAATGCATGAAGTATAAATGTAGTTATACAGGAGGGATTCTTATGAAAAATAATGCAAGAAGGTTTGGCAACAATGCTTGAAGGTTATAAATTTGTTTTGTCAATGCAAATACCACCAAGAAGAATTTTTTTTAAAGAAATTTCATAAGACAATTTTAGCGGAAACATATAATCTTTTACAAGCTTAAAAGAATTCTTAACTCAAGCAGTTGGGAAGAAGATTAGATAAGCAGTTTGTTAGCCATTCTATACTCTGGTCTCATGCAATTTACGTAAAATATTAAATTTGGATTAAATAAGGAGGGATATGTGTAGAAGGATACCCTCTTTTTAAGAAGGGTAAAGCGAGGATAACCTTAAGCTCCGAGAAAGAAGAGGGGTGTCTCACGGAGGACACAAGAAGCAAGATTTGGCTATATTTTCATAATGGCTAGGGTTTAAAGGTTAAGTAAACCATGTCTAGTAGAATTCTGACGTCTAGTTGGAATAACAGGAGGTTAAGTAATCCTACCTTATTTGTTTTTATTGGAAATTAAACTAAAAATTCACCTAGAAGGAAACTTGACTCCCAAAGTCTCGACAGTTAGAGAATCTGGGCTATACTTTAGGACACTGATAGGGTATATCTAAAACCCTGAATCTGCGAACCCATTATTTCTAGCAATATAAATACAGTGGATATAAAGGGTCTATATTAGAACATCGAAGTATTACTATTTCGAAAGTAATAATATCGAACCCTTTGCATCGAATGCTGAAAATAGCGGAGCTGCAGAATATCGAATACTTTCCTAGAGAAAGTATTCAGTGGGCCGTTTCTGCAGCTTCGCTATTTCCTTGACTGCAGAGCGAAGATTACGGACCGGGTTAAGATAAGTGTCCGAATGAAGGTGAGTGTGCGATAGGGACCTTAGGGTTAGGGAGCAGGAAAGGTGAGTGTGCGATAGGGTCTTTAGGGTTAGGGAGAGGGTAAGGTGAGTGTGCGATAGGGACTTTAGGGTTAGGGAGCGGGTAAGGTGAGTGTGCGATAGGGACTTTAGGGTTAGGGAGCGAGTAAGGTGAGTGTGCGGTAGTTACGGACCTTAAGGTTAGGGTGGGGTTAAGGTAAGTGGATAGCTAGTAGTGTATGTATGGTTTAGTATAGGGTTTTGTGAAGTGTATGTGTGTGGATTATGTATTTTGGTGTGCTTGTGTTGTGTGGATGTTTGTTGGAACAGCAAATTTTTTCCCTGGGAAAAAAATTGCTGTTCTGAGTGTTTGATGTTATGGTGTTTCGAGTGAAATGGTTCGATATTAGAACATTCGATGTAGTAATACTTCGATGTTCTGATACAGACCCAATATAAAAGGTGTACACACCCCTGTTAAAATGGCAGGTTTTTGTGATATAAAAAAAAAATGAGACCACAATAAATAATTTCAAAACTTTTTCCACTTTTAATGTGACCTATAAACCTGTACAATTCAATTGAAAAACAAACAAATCTGTTAGGGGAAAAATATAAAAATAAAAAATGTACAATAAGCTGGTTGCAAAAGTGTGCACACCCATAAACTAATACTTTGTTGAAGCACCTTTTGATTTAATTACAGCATTCAGTCTTCTTGGGTACACACCTGCCATCAATTAAAGAGACTCTGATTAACCACAAATAAAGTTCAGCTGTCCTAGTAGGATTTTCTTGACATTTACTCAGTTACCTGTTACAGCAAAAGCCATGGTTCACAGAGAGCTTACAAAGCATCAAAGGGATCTCATTGTTGAAAGGTATCAGTCAGGAGAAGGGTATAAAAAAATTTCCACAGCATTGGATATAACATGAAACACAGTGAAGACATTCATCAAAAAGTGGAGAAAATATGGGACAACAGTGACGTTGCAAAGAACTGGACATATTTCCAAAATTGATGAAAAGACAAGACAAAAACTGGTCAAGGAGGCTGCTAAGAGACCTACAGCAACACTAAAGGAGCTGCAGGACTTTCTGGCAAGTTCTGGTTGTGTACTACATGTGACAACAATCTCCCATATTCTCCATATGTCTGGGCTATGGGGTAGGGTTGCAAGACGGAAGCCTTTTCTTACACAGAAAAACATCCAGGCCTGGCTAAAATTCACAAAACAATACATCAAGTCTCCCAAAAACATGTAGGAGAATGTGTTATGGTCTGATGAGACCCACTTTGAACTTTCTGGCTACAATTCCAAAAGGGATGTTTGGTGCAAAAACAACACTTCACATCACCAAAAGAACATCCACATGGTGAAACATGGTGGTGGCAGTATCATGCTTTGGGGTTGCTTTTCTTCAGTTGGAACTGGGCTTTATTCAAGGTGGAGGGGATTATCAACAGTTCCAAATACCAGTCACGTTTGGCCCTAAACCTTCGGTTGTCTGCTAGAAAGCTGAAGATGAAGAATTTCACCTTTCAACAAGACAATGACCCCAAGCATACATCCAAATCAACAAAAGAATGGCTTTACCAGAAGAAAATAAAAATTTTGGAATGGCCCAGCCAGAGCCCAGAACTAAATCCAATAGAAAATCTGTGGGCTGACCTGAAGAGAGGTATGCACAAGAGATGCCCTCGCAATCTGACAGATTTGGAGTGCTTCTGCAAGGAAGAGTGGGCAAATATTGCCAAGTCAAGATATGCCATGCTGATAGACTCCTACACAAGAAGACTGAATGTTGTAATTAAATCAAAAGGTGCTTCAACAAAACATTAGTTTAAGGGTGTGCACACTTATGCAGCCAGCTTATTGTATGGTTTTATTTCTTATATTTTTCCCCTAACATATTTGTTTGTTTTTCAATTGAATTATACAGGTTATAGTTCACATTAAAGGTGGGAAAAGTTTTGAATGATTTATTGTGGTTTCGTTTTTTCACATCACAAAAACCTGGCATTTTAACAAGGGTGTGTACACTTTTTACCCAAAAGGGGAATTTAACAAGGACTCCTGAGGAATGCCCGAAAAGTAGAAGTGTTGTGCAAGTATATCTGATAACAGATAAGTCAGAGGCAACTGAAAGAAGGGTACCCTCCTAGTAATTGGGAAATGGACTTTTGGAGTTATTCGAAAGGACAACCAAGATACTAGGTGGAAGACAGAAAGAAAGTAGTTATTCCTAAGAGTTATATAGAAGAGTGAACTTATTAGTTAATGAATTTCTACCTAGAAAATATAAGGACAGGGACTTCCAAGATGGCTGCACACCAAGTAACAGCTTGTTTCTAGCTCTCCCAGTGTGAAAACAGAAACTCAGCAGAGAAGGCCAGTAGACTTGTGTTTATGGGTAAATTTTAGTAACTGGCTAGTAAGTGCACTGCCTGGATGCCAGGAATAAAGAACTGCAGAAGACCTGGAAAAATATCAGCTACAAAAAGTGAGGAGGAAACACTAATTGGGGAAAGTTCTGCAGCTGTTAAGCATAAAGCAATGCAACCTTCAGATATGACTGCCAATAATTTACAGGAAGATGTAAGATAACTGCATACACACCTGGTTAAAATAAAACACTGAAGAAGTATATCAACACAAGCAACAAAAGGCTGAAAAAATGGAAGAAGCTTTAAACAGATATTCAGATGAGATGATAAAGCTGCAAAAATCAGAGGTCAAAATGAAGAAAAGGCTGGCTGAATATGAGACTTCTCAGGAAGAAATGTTTCAAAAAAATAACAGAATTAGAGGATGGAGCACATAAGGAAAACCTGAGATTTTCAGCTATACCAGAGAAGCTGGAAGGAAAAGACTACATAAATTTTATGAAAGCACAAATAGGCAAATGGACCGGTATTCCACAGCAGGAGTTGTTAGTTGTAAGGGCACATAATGTGTATTCTCCAAACCTAGCTATAAGAAATCAACCTAGACCTTTAATAGTGAAGATGCAATCCTACAAGTAGGAGTTGATTCTGACAAAACTGGGGCAGAAGGACAAAATACTAAAAGTGGGAGACAAATGAGTGTTTGTGGAGAACAATTACTCATTGTACACCAGGCATAAGAGGAGAAAATTCATTCCACTATTCAGAGAATATCAAGATGCAGGTATGAGTTTCAAACTGCTGTATCCAGCTGTCTTTATGGTGTTCTTCCCTGGAGGGACAAAATCATATTTTGATGAAGTGCATGCTAAGGAAGGAATACAAGTCTGTCCAATGAAAAGTGTGCTGTGAAACATAAGGATATTCTGCTTCTTGTTCTTCTGGTAATAAAGACCACTGACAGACTACCTGTGAAACCTTTTCTAGTATTTCAACAGAAAATGTTGGACAGAAGGAAGGGAGCATGAGAGTTGACTAGAAGAATCGAGAGTATGTTGGAAATGAAGCAGAGACAGGATTTGGGTGATGGAGAAGAACAGTAATAAAACCACAGAAACAGAACTGTTAAGTGCCCAGCTGTTCAGTATTCAAGTATTCCTTAATCCAGCTTGCATGTTTACTGCTGAGAAGAAACAGACTCCTGTGGAAGAGTTCCTGGTTTAAAAAACGAATCTGGAAGGCTTTTTGCGTGATCTACCAGTTCATAAGACTGACGTATGTCTGACAGCCCAAGCCAGAAAACAATCCACTCCCCATTTGTGAAACTACCATCACAGTGTTTGAAGTACCTGTAACATAAATCCAGATTTAATTCCATACAACAAAAAAGAAAAAAAAAAACACTCAAATGTTAATGTCTCCCTAAATACTGCTATACTGCTTATTAGCATATTTATTCCAAGGCAAGTAAAGAAGTGCATCTTTCCTTTTTTTAACAAACTGATGATGCATGGCAAATGATATGCTTACCTTTCCCCATCCAAGACATACTTCTCGACCAACAGACATTAAAATTAGGAATAAATGGCTCATGAAAAACAGGAAATTTGAATATGAAATCACACTTATCTCTTCTCGTTTCCAGTAGGAATGTGGGCTACTACTCAAACATATATTTAAAAAACAGTGATTGACAAAAATGATGGAAAAAAATAAGCACGTTATCAAAGAGATAGTGTAAAATCTGTAAACTTTAATGACGTTTACCACAAAATTCCTCCAAAATAGGGTCAGTTGAGAAAAATCTGACCCGAGATGGCCAACAACTGCAGACATAACTTATTTCATGCAGAAAATGCATAAAAACTCTACCCCAAATTGGACACTTCCTATGACTACTCAAGGGGAAAGGCTGTAACAACCCTGGTAGGACACGGAACAGAGCAAGATAATCTATGAACCAGTAGACATCACTTAGGAGTTATGTACTTACCATAACTTGGCATCTGTGTTGTTCACTTTTCATTCTTCTTCACTGATGGGTTATGGATCTGATCCTCGGATCCAACTCTGTCACTTTTCCAAGACTTTAGATCCTAGACTTGGGCTCTTCCCATAATGCACTGTACTATCCCTAACTCCTCAGATTGAGTTTGCCGCCTATCTATTGATTTATAGAGACAGGACAGATCAAGAATGGATTAAGACTTAAACGACGAACATGACGGTTCCCATAACGTATCCAAGATGTTTTTAGACATGACAAGGCTGGAGGATGGCTGGGAGGGAGGGTGAGAAAGAATGATAAATGGACAACACAGATGCCAAGTTATGGTAAGTACATAACTCCTAAATCTGATGTCCTTTTTAGTCTTCCTCACTAATGGGTTAGAGTCCCCAGCAAAATATCTCTAGTGAGATCCCAGATGAAGAATATGCCAGATCACTGTCGAACCAAAGATGGTCTGCTTCTACAGACAGTACCCAATATGTAATGTGTCACAAAGGTAAGATTTTTTGACCAAGTGATTGCAGTACAGATATCGTCAACAGGAGCTCTGGAACAGAAGTGGATGAGGTAGTTGTAGAACTGGTGGAATGGCTCTAGGATGACAAGTCAATTCCAAACCATTTTGGGAGAAATCAACAGAATACAGTCAGTAATCTCTTTGGCCACCTGGAGACAGTTTGATCTAAGTGGGTAGAATAGAAGGGCACAGACTGTTAGAATTTATGTACTGGGTAATGCATGAAGTATAAATGTAGTTATACAGGAGGGATTCTTATGAAAAATAATGCAAGAAGGTTTGGCAACAATGCTTGAAGGTTATAAATTTGTTTTGTCAATGCAAATACCACCAAGAAGAATTTTTTTTAAAGAAATTTCATAAGACAATTTTAGCGGAAACATAATCTCTTACAAGCTTAAAAGAATTCTTAACTCAAGCAGTTGGGAAGAAGATTAGATAAGCAGTTTGTTAGCCATTCTATACTCTGGTCTCATGCAATTTACGTAAAATATTAAATTTGGATTAAATAAGGAGGGATATGTGTAGAAGGATACCCTCTTTTTAAGAAGGGTAAAGCGAGGATAACCTTAAGCTCCGAGAAAGAAGAGGGGTGTCTCACGGAGGACACAAGAAGCAAGATTTGGCTATATTTTCATAATGGCTAGGGTTTAAAGGTTAAGTAAACCATGTCTAGTAGAATTCTGACGTCTAGTTGGAATAACAGGAGGTTAAGTAATCCTACCTTATTTGTTTTTATTGGAAATTAAACTAAAAATTCACCTAGAAGGAAACTTGACTCCCAAAGTCTCGACAGTTAGAGAATCTGGGCTATACTTTAGGACACTGATAGGGTATATCTAAAACCCTGAATCTGCGAACCCATTATTTCTAGCAATATAAATACAGTGGATATAAAGGGTCTATATTAGAACATCGAAGTATTACTATTTCGAAAGTAATAATATCGAACCCTTTGCATCGAATGCTGAAAATAGCGGAGCTGCAGAATATCGAATACTTTCCTAGAGAAAGTATTCAGTGGGCCGTTTCTGCAGCTTCGCTATTTCTTTGACTGCAGAGCGAAGATTACGGACCGGGTTAAGATAAGTGTCCGAATGAAGGTGAGTGTGCGATAGGGACCTTAGGGTTAGGGAGCAGGAAAGGTGAGTGTGCGATAGGGTCTTTAGGGTTAGGGAGAGGGTAAGGTGAGTGTGCGATAGGGACTTTAGGGTTAGGGAGCGGGTAAGGTGAGTGTGCGATAGGGACTTTAGGGTTAGGGAGCGAGTAAGGTGAGTGTGCGGTAGTTACGGACCTTGGGGTTAGGGTGGGGTTAAGGTAAGTGGATAGCTAGTAGTGTATGTATGGTTTAGTATAGGGTTTTGTGAAGTGTATGTGTGTGGATTATGTATTTTGGTGTGCTTGTGTTGTGTGGATGTTTGTTGGAACAGCAAATTTTTTCCCTGGGAAAAAAATTGCTGTTCTGAGTGTTTGATGTTATGGTGTTTTGAGTGAAATGGTTCGATATTAGAACATTCGATGTAGTAATACTTCGATGTTCTGATACAGACCCAATATAAAAGGTGTACACACCCCTGTTAAAATGGCAGGTTTTTGTGATATAAAAAAAAAATGAGACCACAATAAATAATTTCAAAACTTTTTCCACTTTTAATGTGACCTATAAACCTGTACAATTCAATTGAAAAACAAACAAATCTGTTAGGGGAAAAATATAAAAATAAAAAATGTACAATAAGCTGGTTGCAAAAGTGTGCACACCCATAAACTAATACTTTGTTGAAGCACCTTTTGATTTAATTACAGCATTCAGTCTTCTTGGGTACACACCTGCCATCAATTAAAGAGACTCTGATTAACCACAAATAAAGTTCAGCTGTCCTAGTAGGATTTTCTTGACATTTACTCAGTTACCTGTTACAGCAAAAGCCATGGTTCACAGAGAGCTTACAAAGCATCAAAGGGATCTCATTGTTGAAAGGTATCAGTCAGGAGAAGGGTATAAAAAAATTTCCACAGCATTGGATATAACATGAAACACAGTGAAGACATTCATCAAAAGTGGAGAAAATATGGGACAACAGTGACGTTGCAAAGAACTGGACATATTTCCAAAATTGATGAAAAGACAAGACAAAAACTGGTCAAGGAGGCTGCCAAGAGACCTACAGCAACACTAAAGGAGCTGCAGGACTTTCTGGCAAGTTCTGGTTGTGTACTACATGTGACAACAATCTCCCATATTCTCCATATGTCTGGGCTATGGGGTAGGGTTGCAAGACGGAAGCCTTTTCTTACACAGAAAAACATCCAGGCCTGGCTAAAATTCACAAAACAATACATCAAGTCTCCCAAAAACATGTAGGAGAATGTGTTATGGTCTGATGAGACCCACTTTGAACTTTCTGGCTACAATTCCAAAAGGGATGTTTGGTGCAAAAACAACACTTCACATCACCAAAAGAACATCCACATGGTGAAGCATGGTGGTGGCAGTATCATGCTTTGGGGTTGCTTTTCTTCAGTTGGAACTGGGCTTTATTCAAGGTGGAGGGGATTATCAACAGTTCCAAATACCAGTCACGTTTGGCCCTAAACCTTGATTTGTCTGCTAGAAAGCTGAAGATGAAGAATTTCACCTTTCAACAAGACAATGACCCCAAGCATACATCCAAATCAACAAAAGAATGGCTTTACCAGAAGAAAATAAAAATTTTGGAATGGCCCAGCCAGAGCCCAGAACTAAATCCAATAGAAAATCTGTGGGCTGACCTGAAGAGAGGTATGCACAAGAGAAGCCCTCGCAATCTGACAGATTTGGAGTGCTTCTGCAAGGAAGAGTGGGCAAATATTGCCAAGTCAAGATATGCCATGCTGATAGACTCCTACACAAGAAGACTGAATGTTGTAATTAAATCAAAAGGTGCTTCAACAAAACATTAGTTTAAGGGTGTGCACACTTATGCAGCCAGCTTATTGTATGGTTTTTATTTCTTATATTTTTCCCCTAACATATTTGTTTGTTTTTCAATTGAATTATACAGGTTATACTTCACATTAAAGGTGGGAAAAGTTTTGAATGATTTATTGTGGTTTCGTTTTTTCACATCACAAAAACCTGGCATTTTAACAAGGGTGTGTACACTTTTTTACCCAAAAAGGGGAATTTAACAAGGACTCCTGAGGAATGCCCGAAAAGTAGAAGTGTTGTGCAAGTATATCTGATAACAGATAAGTCAGAGGCAACTGAAAGAAGGGTACCCTCCCTAGTAATTGGGAAATGGACTTTTGGAGTTATTCGAAAAGGACAACCAAGATACTAGGTGGAAGACAGAAAGAAAGTAGTTATTCCTAAGAGTTATATAGAAGAGTGAACTTATTAGTTAATGAATTTCTACCTAGAAAATATAAGGACAGGGACTTCCAAGATGGCTGCACACCAAGTAACAGCTTGTTTCTAGCTCTCCCAGTGTGAAAACAGAAACTCAGCAGAGAAGGCCAGTAGACTTGTGTTTATGGGTAAATTTTAGTAACTGGCTAGTAAGTGCACTGCCTGGATGCCAGGAATAAAGAACTGCAGAAGACCTGGAAAAATGTCAGCTACAAAAAGTGAGGAGGAAACACTAATTGGGGAAAGTTCTGCAGCTGTTAAGCATAAAGCAATGCAACCTTCAGATATGACTGCCAATAATCTACAGGAAGATATAAGAAAACTGCATACAGACCTGGTTAAAATAAAACACTGAAGAAGTATATCAACACAAGCAACAAAAGGCTGAAAAAATGGAAGAAGCTTTAAACAGATATTCAGATGAGATGATAAAGCTGCAAAAATCAGAGGTCAAAATGAAGAAAAGGCTGGCTGAATATGAGACTTCTCAGGAAGAAATGTTTCAAAAAAATAACAGAATTAGAGGATGGAGCACATAAGGAAAACCTGAGATTTTCAGCTATACCAGAGAAGCTGGAAGGAAAAGACTACATAAATTTTATGAAAGCACAAATAGGCAAATGGACCAGTATTCCACAGCAGGAGTTGTTAGTTGTAAGGGCACATCATGTGTATTCTCCAAACCTAGCTATAAGAAATCAACCTAGACCTTTAATAGTGAAGATGCAATCCTACAAGTAGGAGTTGATTCTGACAAAACTGGGGCAGAAGGACAAAATACTAAAAGTGGGAGACAAATGAGTGTTTGTGGAGAACAATTACTCATTGTACACCAGGCATAAGAGGAGAAAATTCATTCCACTATTCAGAGAATGTCAAGATGCAGGTATGAGTTTCAAACTGCTGTATCCAGCTGTCTTTATGGTGTTCTTCCCTGGAGGGACAAAATCATATTTTGATGAAATGCATGCTAAGGAAGGAATACAAGTCTGTCCAATGAAAAGTGTGCTGTGAAACATAAGGATATTCTGCTTCTTGTTCTTCTGGTAATAAAGACCACTGACAGACTACCTGTGAAACCTTTTCTAGTATTTCAACAGAAAATGTTGGACAGAAGGAAGGGAGCATGAGAGTTGACTAGAAGAATCGAGAGTATGTTGGAAATGAAGCAGAGACAGGATTTGGGTGATGGAGAAGAACAGTAATAAAACCAGTAACTTAATGTGGGATTACAATGCAATAATTATATTTGTAAAATATGGCAGAACAAAAAAATCTGCAAATATTGAACTTTTTCAAAATTTGTTGGAATTTTGGGGGGACTCTAAAGTATATGTCCAACTTCATATCATTAATGTTCAGAAAAATGCTTTGGGAAGGGGAAAAGAGGGGAGAAAGCTAACTGTAAGTAAAGAAAACTATTTTTCTTAATAGTACTGTATTTGTGGTATATGGTTTTCTTTCCATGCTATTTTAAGTGCAATTGGGACTGTAAACATTTTGTTTTTGCTCCACTCTTCTTGTACAGTTTTGAGAAATACAGACAATGCAATATAAAAAAAGCCTGGTTAAAAAGGCATGACAAAGTTAAAATTAATGTGCTTTTTCTCATTTTTGCATAGGAAAATGACTGGATTAAGGACCCTGGAGTGATTAGTTTTAAGACATAGCAAGTAAATGAAAAAGAATATTGAATATTATGAGGCTTTTTCCCTAGCAAATCCATGCATACTTAGTAGCAATTCTGTGGCTGGTCTTCATGTTTCCATGGAAACAGTCTGATAAAGAGAAACTGACTATCTGGTTCTCATGTCTCCATGGAGACGATCTGATCATGAGAAACTGGGGACAATCTGGTGGAAGGGGATAGGCTGAGGGAAAAGAAAAACGAAAGAAAAGAAAAAATGGCTAGGACATAATGTTCTCTGAAAGCAATCAGGGGTTTTACCAGCTGGAAGAGCTTTAAAGATAAGACAAAACCAATTACACCTGAAGTAAAGTTCTCTCAGTTTTTTTTAATGCAATGGGGGTACTAATATAAACAGGTGCTTTTCTTTTCTCCCTTCTCTCTTTTTCTTTGTTCAGTTTTAAGAAATGTAGGAAAAAAAGGAAGGGGGAGAGGAAAGGTCTGGTTAAGAGAGTATGACAAAAGAAAAATATGTGTGCTTTTTCCCATGGTTGCATACGGAAATGACTGGGTAAAGACCCCAGGCGTTATCCAGTAACAAGTTTATTATAAAGCATGGAAATGAAAAAGAATACTGAAATTATAAGGCTTTTTTTGGTAAACAAGGTACCCTTAGCAGTTGTGTGTCTGGTTTGCATGTCACTACAAGACAATTTGATAAAGAGAAATGGCTTGAAGAAAGTGTTTACTGAAAGCATTCAAGTGTTTCCTCAGCTGGGAGAGCTATAAAAATAGACAAAATCAAATAGCACTTACTAATAGCACAGGCTGTACCATGCGGCTCAGCATGACTAACCTTTATTTTTGGTTAACTCTAGCCTGCCTGTGTGGCTATCAACTTACAACTTTTGTTCTTATTAAGAAGTAAAAACTTCACTATTTGAAGATGTACACATGTTTGTGTGTTAAATGGGTATGACAAAACACAACTGTATTTAAGACCAACCTGCCGAACAGTATATGCATGTAACATAAAAGTTGGAACTAAGCATTTAACAAAAAAAAAAAAAAAAACAGTTACACATAAAAGGTGGTAATAATGACTATATAAGAAAATTATGCTTTCTTTAATGTCTTTCAATCTGAATGGTCTTACAGATAGACATAAAAAATAGAGAGTAATGAACTATATTAAAAAATACAAATAGCTATGCTACAGGAGACACACCTGGAAATAACTGAACATGTAAATTTGATAAAGGCTGAGAGAGTGGTGATTGAAGCAGATTTTAGTGGGCATGTTGGTGAAGGGGACAGAGGGGATGAGGAAGTGATGAGTAGGTATGGAGTTAAGGAGAGGAATGCAGAAGGTCAGGTGGTAGTGGATTTTACAAAAAGGATGGACATGGCTGTAGTGCACTTCTGTGATGGCTTTGTGGTTAACTACTGTGACTATGGTGTATGAGGTCCTGGGTTCGAGACCTGCATGGTTGTTCATTTTTATATCTGTCATGGCTTAGTGGTAAATCATGTCTATGGTGTGTAGGGTCCTGGGTTCGAGCATAGCAGAGGCTGTTTATAGGGTTGGGAGGGTGGCCTAATGGTTAAGGTGTTTGTCTTACAAACACAAGGTGCAGGGTTCGTGTTTCAAAAAGGATAATTGGCTAGGCTTAAAATGGCTTGCAAGGGCAGTTAGCCTAGTACTAATCTATGAACCTATGAAAATATATTTTAAGAAGAGGGAAAAGCACAAGGTGACATAAAGAGTGGAGGAAGATGCGCATAAGTGGATTCTATCCTATGCATGAGGGCCGTCTGAAGGAAATTGAAGACTGTAAAGTGGTTACAGTGGAAAGCGTAGATAGGCAGCATAGGACGGTGGTCTGTAGGATGATGTTGGTGATCAAGAACAGGAGGAGGAGAGTAAGGGCAGTGCCAAGGATCAAAAGGTGGAAGTTGAAAAAGGATGACTGTAAGGTGGAGTTCAGGGAAGAATTAAGACAGGCACTGGGTGGCAGTGAAGCGTTACAGACTAGCTGGGTAACTACTACAGAGCTGGTAAGGGACACAGCTAGAAAGGTGCTTGGTGTGACATCTGGACAGAGGAAGTAGGACAAGGAGACCTGGTGGTGCAACGAGGAAGTACAGGAGAGTATACAGAGAAAGAGTTTGGTGAAGAGGAAGTGGGACTATCAGAGAGATGAAGAAAGTAGATAGGAGTATAAGGAGATGAGGCATTTGGTGATGAGAGAGAGGTGGTGATGGCTAAGGATAAGGCATATGGAGAGTTGTATGAGAGGTTGGACACTAAGGAAGGAGAAAAGGACCTGTACCGATTGGCTAGACAGAGGGATCGAGCTGGGAAAGATGTTTAGCAGGTTAAAGGTGATAAAGGATAACGAGGAAAACATGCTCATAAGTGAGGATGTGTTGAGCAGATGGAAAGAGTACTTTGAGGGTCTGATGAATGAAGAGAATGAGAGACTGAGAAGGTTGGATGATCTGAGGATAGTGAATCAGGAAGTGCAATGGATTAGCAAGGAGGAAGTAAGGACAGCTATGAAGAGGATGAAGAATGGAAAGTCTGCTGGTCCAGATGACATACCTGTGGAAGCATGGAGGTGTTTTTAGGCGAGATGGCAGTAGAGTTTTTAACCAGCTTGTTTAATGAAATCTTGGAAAGTGAGAGGATACCTGAGGAATGGAGAAGTGTTTTGGTACCAATGTTTAAGAATAAGGGTGATGTGCAGAGCTGTAGTAACTACAGAGGGATAAAACTGATCAGTCACACCATGAAGTTATAGGAAAGAATAGTGGAAGTTAGGTTAAGAAGGGAGGTGATGATTAGTGCACAGCAGTATGGTTTCATGCCAGGAAAGAGCACTACAGATGCAATGTTTGCTCTGAGGATGTTGATGGAGAAGTATGGAGAGGGTCAGATGGAGATGCATTGTGTCTTTGTGAACTTAGCGAAAGCATATGACAGGGTGCCTACAGAGGAGTTGTGGTATTGTATGAGGAAGTCTGGAGTGACAGAGAGGTATGTAGGAGTGGTACAGGATATGTACGAGGGTAGTGTGACAGTGGTGAGATATGCGGTAGGAGTGACAGATGCATTCAAAGTGGAGATGGGATTACATCAAGGATAAGCTCTGAGCCCATCCTTATTTGCAATGTTGATGGAAAAGTTGACCGATGAGATCCCTGTGGACTATGATGTTTGTGAATGACACTGTGACCTGTGGTGAGAGTAGGGAACAGGTACAGGAGATACTGGAAAAGTGGAGATATGCTGTAGACAGGACAGGAATGAAGGTCAGCAGGAGTAAGACAGAATATAGGTGTGTGAATGAGAGAGAGGATACAGGAGTGGTGAGGATACGGGGAGTAGAGATTAAATACTTGGGATCAACAGTTCAGAGTAATGGTGAGTGGGAAGACAGGTGAAGAAGAGAATACAGGCAGGGTGGAGTGGTGGAGAAGACTGTTAGGAGTGATTAGTGACAGACAGGTACCAGCAAGAGTGAAAGGGAAGGTCTACAAGAGGGTAGTGAGACCAGGTATGTTATATGGAATGGAAATGGTGGCACTGATGAAAAGACAGGAGTTAGACCTGGAGGTGGCAGAGTTAAAGATGTAAGATTTGCATTGGGTGTGATGAAGATTGGCAGAATGAGGAACCAGTATATTACAGGGTCAGCTCAGGTTGGACGGTTTGGAGACAAAGCCAGAGAGGTGAAATTGCGCTGGTTTGGACACCTGCTGAGGAGGGATGTTGGGTATACTGGGAGAAGGATGCTAAGGATGAAGCTGCCAGGTAAGAGGAAAAGGGGAAGGCCTAAGTTAAGGTTTACAGATGTGGTGAGACAGGATATGCAGGTGGCTGATGTGACAGAGCAAGATAAAGATGACAGGAAGAAGTGAAAACAGATGATGTGCTGGGGTGACCCCTAAAGGGAAAAGAAGATGTGAATTTGATAAAGAAAAGTTTTCAGGATGGTTATTCAACGGAATATCTGGGGAGAAGGAAAATATGGTTACTTATATTAATTGCAAGAGGAGCTCCAATTGTGACAGAAGAGGGGGAAAAAAGATAATAATGGAAGATATACAGTACTTAGGGGTTACTGGGAAGGGAGGAAGATTACACTGGCATGCCTTTACATTCCACCTAAACTGCTATAATGGAGCTTAAGAAAATTCTGGGAAAAATAATCAGTTTTCAGCAAGGAATATTACTTACAGATGGGGATTAGAATTTTGATTGTAACAGTGAAAATGTGTCTGGAGGGCCTAGAAGGGAAACTATAACAAAGGAGGGTAGATTTTTGAAATTTATGAAAATGTTTGGCACAGAAGATGTGAATTCAGTACAAGGAGTTCAGAGTTAATTTACATATTATTCTCCAAAATACAAAAACTGGGCAAGGCTAGACAGAATGTATATCTCACACAAACATGTCCATTTAATTGAAGGTCTTGAAACGCACCCACTATTTCAGATCATGCACCACTAATAAATAAAAAGGGAAGGTAACGAAATAGACATAAGACACTGGCACTTTCCCACCTATCGGCTGAAAAGAAAGGAATTTAAGGAATGGGTTTTGGAATTAATTCAGGAGCTAGTAGACAAGATAGAGATTTCTTCTGATAATATAGCTAGGGAGTGGGGTAAAATGAATGTGGAATTTAAAACTAGGGTGGAAATAAGGGAAAGGGAAATATGGTTAAGAAGTAAAAAGAATTATTTTAGAGGGACTGACAAATGTTAAAGTATTGCAAAATAGGGCGATCTCTCTGAATAAGAAAAGGAGCAACTGCAGAATGATAAATATAAAATAAGGGATTACCTCGATAATATAGGTTCATAGGTAGGTACTAGGCTATCGGCCCTGGGGCCTATACAAGCCCAGCCAAAAAGGTACCCTGGATTTTGCCACCCAAGAAAATTATTTTCATGTGCCACTGTCGAGCAGAGCCACAGAAGTGATCCGCGGGATGAATTTCCTATTTCCCATCCAATCAAGATTTTTCTTGAAGAGTGCTAATGAGGAACTTTGTTTGATATAGATAGGTAGTTTATTCCAGAGTATGGCAAGTCTCTGGGACAGGAATCTATCCCTCTGGCATGTTCTGTTTATTGTGGTGAGAAGGTTTAGGTCCCTAGAGCGTGTAGCTCGGAGGGATTGGGATTTCTTTAAGTGGAGCATGTCCAACAGCTCTGGGTTTGACATAGCTTTGTATGTTAGGCAGAGATCACCTCTGAGTAGGCGATATGCGACGGAGTAAAGCTGGAGTTTGTTGAGACTGTCTGCGTAGGGCATCTGTTTGAGGCCGGTAATCCTTTTTGTGAGGTATTTCTGTGGCCTTTCCAGTTGTTGTAGACGTCTTGTGAGGTACATACCAAATGGGGCGTTGTACTCTAAAATGGGTCTAATGAGTGATGAGTAGAGGGGAACAATGACCTCTTTTTTTCTGGATGAGAAACCTTTTGTGATGAGGTGTGCCACATAGAAGGATTTCCTGACTACTGTGGCGATGTGATTATCAAAGGAGAGACTACTGTCCACCTGTGTCCCAAAGTCACTTATCACACTTTCGATGTTAAGTATACTACCCCCTATGTTGTAGTTCATGGGTACAGAGTTTTTACCAAAGGGGATGACAATGCACTTTTTGGCATTCAGCTTGAGGCCATGGCTTTGACACCAGGCATCTGTCTCAGTGAGGCCCTTTTGTAGGATGTCCACATCGTTAGGAATTTCGATTATGGCTCCTAGTTAGCAGTCATCTGCGAACTTCGTTAGCCAAAGACCTTCTGTATTAGCCTGTACTTCAGAGAAGTAGATACCAAATAGGAGAGGACCCAGGACTGAAACCTGTGGTACTCCACTTGTCACTGGTCTGAAGTCGGATTTGGAGTCTGCTACTTTAACATTGTGGGTTCTGTCAGTGAACCAGTTGGCAACCCATCTTGTGACATAGGGATTTATACCTAGTTTAGTGAGTTTATCTATAATTCCAGAGTGGGAGATGGTGTCGAAAGCTTTGGCAAGATCTAGATAGGCTGTGTGAATCACCTTACCCTCGTCTATGGCTTTGGTGACTGCTTCAAAGAAGTCTATCAGGTTTAGGATACATGATCTGCCTTTTACAAACGCGAACTGAGTGGGGTCCAGAGTTTGGAGATTACCAATGTCTTTGTTTATAAGTTCCATGATGATACGTTCCATGGCTTTGCAGACCAGGCTCGTCAGGCTAATGGGGCAGTAGTTCCCGGGGTCCGTGGTGGCTACCCCCTTGTCGAGTGGGATAACCGTTGCTGTGTGCCATTCAGCAGGCACAAAGCCTTAGGTGAGGCTATGATTGAACATGGTACTTAGGTGGGGTGCCAGTTTGTTCTGTAGTTCATGTAGAACGCAGCCTGGGATGTTGTCTGGTCCCATGGATACTGTGTTCTTGGCTTTGGAGAGTGTGGTTTTTACCCGTGCAGCCGTGATTACAGGAACTTTGCATTCTTCCGGTATAGAAATGGGCGCTTTAGGGGGTGAGAGGGGGGTAAAGTTAGCACTGAACCTATCTGCCAGGATGTTGGCAATATCAGTTGAGTCTGTATATTTAGTGCCATTGTGCTGCAACTCAGAGCAGATCTGAGTGTTGACATTGAGATTCTTGACATAGCCATAGAATGCTTTGTGGTTGTCTTTACAACCAGTGGTGATTTTGTTTTTGTAACTAGCTTTGGAGGATTTTATCAGGGATCGCAGCTTGTTACTGAGGCTGACCAGGGAGCTCCTCCACTCATGGGATTTTACTCTCTTTTGCAACAGTTTCCTTCTGTCGTACAGTTTGTTTATGGCAGACCACCACCAGACTTGCTTCCTTTTTTTGGAGGATAGCATCTTGGTTCTGCTTGGGTAGCACGATCCATGCACTTGTGCAAGTGCTTATAAACTGCAATTGTGTAGGATTCAGTAGTTGTAACTGTATTGTCCATCTGCATGGGTGTCATGAAGTTCACCACTTCTGTCTTAAGAAGCATGAAGTTGGCTTTGGAGAAATTTTTTACCATGGTTTCCTTAATGGGGGGTGGGGGCAGGATGTGGATATCTAGGGTAATTAGCTTATGGTTGGATCGGACCATTGAGATGTTGACTTCAGATGTGGAACACTGGTCACTCATGTTGGTAACGACTAGATCTAGGATATTGTTGCCAGTGGTGGGGGTGTGGATAAATTGATCCAGGGCATTGGAGTTTATGAATTCCAGAAAGTGCTGAGAGAAGGAGTTGGTACATGAGTAGTTTTCTCAGTTAATGGTGGGGTAGTTGAAATTGCCCATTATTACGGTGTTTGGTTGAACCCTAATATTTTCCAGTACATCAAGAAAAGAGGAGTGGGAATCCTGGGGCATAGTGGGGGATCTGTAGCAAGCTACAATTTGGATTGCAGTTTTGCCCAGAGTTAGCTGCACTTGGATAACCTCGGCTGCATTATGCTGAGCAACTAGCCTGGAGGTGTGGATATCCTTAATGAATATGGACACACCTCCGCCTTTGGTGTTCCGGTCCAGGTTACATGGCCGAAAAGTGTGGTATGAGTTATAGCCTGGTAGTGCAGGGGTGCTCTCTGGAGCCTTGAACCAGGTCTCAGTCATTGCACAGATATCTATGTTCTCCATTTTAAGGAGTGCCTCGAGTGAGTGCATTTTGAGATTTAGACTTCTAGCACTGAGTAGCATCACCCTCAGTTTTTGCTTGCCTGTTCCTGTTACGGTGGTGAATTTGTCATTTAAACCTTGCCTAAAAAAAGCACTATAGGGGCGGCAAGAACCTTAGCCAGTATCCGGAATCCCAGGGTTGACAGGTGCAGGTCATCTCTGGCAAAGCATTGTGGTCTGTCGACCATGTCTTCCCAGGCAGACAGATACTGGATCCATTTAGAATGACACCAGAAGCTTAGCCGATTGTTGAAGTCAGTCATTTTGTCCTTGTACTGCGGCATCATTCTGGGTGATTGCAGAATGCTACTCAAGGCTAGGGTCATACCTGCCTGGGCTACAAGATCGGAGAGCTCTTCCATGTCTCCTTTCATGTAGTCCAGGGAGGTACGTCTCAGGTCGTTCACACCAACATGGATAATAACAGAGTCATATTTGTACTTGTTGTGGACCAGTTTAGAAAGGTTGCTGTTAAGCAACTGTTTTTTGATAATAATTATAAAGCACAGAAACTGTTAGCATAACAACTTAGACAACAGAAAGTGGGAAGGGTTGCCACCATGCCTAGGGAGCCTATAACAAGGAAGATAACAAGAGATCCTGTAGAAGTATTAGAAATATTTCAGAAATTTTATGTAAGTTTGTATAAAGCAGAAAAATATAGAAATCAAGAAAGGGTATACATGGAAATGTTTATGGAAGAATTAAATATGCCAAGGATAGAGAAAGATGAGGCTCAATTACTAACAGGATAGGAAGGGATGAGATAAAAATGGATATGTACAACCAATCTACAGGAACGTCCCCATGAATAGATGGTATTCATATGGAAGTTTGGAAGCTAGGAGGGAAAAAAACTGATAAAGATCTGGAAGGTTTTGTTCAACAGTATTTTAAGAGAAAGAGAAGTAACAGCATCCTGGAAGAAGGTGGTGGTAACAGTAGTATCTAAAGAGGGTAAAGATCCATCGGGATCCAGCTTCATACAGGCCCATTTCAATACTAAACTATGATTATAAAGTGTTTATGTCTATAATGGCTAAAAGAATGGCAAAAGTGATACCACAATTGATAGATATGGATCAGTGTGTTTTTGTGGAGAGGGAGTCAAACATTTGACAAGATTAACAGAACACTGATGACCCAGAGGGAAGCAGAATGTAAATAAATGCCACTGTTATTGTGGATCTTGATGCAGAGAAAGCATTTGACATAGCAGACTGGGACTTCATGAGCAGGGTAATGAAAGCATTTGCTTTCCCTGATACAATTATAAGGTTGATTAGGAGTATATATGAGGGGTTGGAGATGAAAATTAAAGTGGGTGGGCTCCTCTCTGTTAACTTCTGCTTGAGTAGAGGAACAGGCAGGGTTGTCCGCTTTCCCCTTTATTGTTTACATCACACTTAGAACCACTGGCAAATATAATAAGGGACTCAGAAATTCAAGGATATAATTGTTATGGTAGTCAGGAAAAGCTGGCTCTATTTGCAGATGATATTATTTTATACATATAAGACAAATCCAAACCAGGGCACAAGATCAAGTAAAATCAAGAGAATTTAATCCAAGTAGATGAACCACGAATCACTGATACACAAGAAGTTTAGCTTTTTTCAGTGACTAGTAACAGAGACTGTAGGTTTGTATATAATACAAATTTACCTGTATTTACGTATAAGAATTTATTTTATTATTCAATTTCAAGATTTATTTTATCTTCTGAAGAAGTCTGTTACTAGTCAGACGACGCTTAACTTAAACTTTGTCAGTGATTCGTGGTTCATCTACTTGGATTAAATTCTCTTGATTTTACTTCTTCTGCCCTGGCCTTTTTTTGATTTGTTTGTTATTTGTTGAATTTCCTTATTTTATACATAACAAAACCAGAAAGAGA
This sequence comes from Protopterus annectens, assembly GCF_019279795.1. Taxonomy (NCBI): domain Eukaryota; kingdom Metazoa; phylum Chordata; order Ceratodontiformes; family Protopteridae; genus Protopterus; species Protopterus annectens. Next base: position 1,160,091,533 of record NC_056747.1, on the reverse strand, counting down.
CATTACAGTGTTGTGGAACATTTTAAGACAGTTTCAAATTTTCTCAGGATATAAAATTAATGAAGCTGAAACAAAGGTAACATCGGTAAGTTATGTACCCATACACAGATTGGTCCAACAATATCCATATTTATGGGGACATGATAAAATGGAGTATTTAAGAGTATGGATTAGAGCAGTGATGGCGAGCCTTTTGGGCTCAGTGTGTCAACATTTCAGAAAATGCCTAATTTAATTCTGCTGGCATGTTGCCCCCCACCCCCACCCCCCACCATACGAATAAGTAAAAAAACATAAAATAAATAAATAAAAAGGGATAAATAAATAATATGGAACAGGTTCTTAATGCTCTCTCTAAGACCAGGAACACTGCATCAGTGGGCCCAGACAGTATCCCAGGATACCTTCTAAATAATGGCTTAACAGGGTCTCTGGAATTACTATTTAACTGTAGCCTCCAAACAGGCTTCATGCCTCATGAATGGAGAAAGGCAACAGTCATCTCTCTGCATAAAAATAGGCCATCTACAGACCCTGGAAACTACAGACCCATACGTCTCACTAGTCTTACATGTAAAGCTACAGAAAGAATTATCATGGAGATGATCAAGAGATATAGTAAACTTCGAAGCACTGGACCCAACCCAGTTTGGTTTTGTCAAGGGCAGATCATGCCTACTCAACCTGATGGACTTCTTTGAGAAGGTCACCACATCAATGGATGAGGGCAAAATCGTTCACGCTGCGTACCTTGACCTCGCTGAGGCATTTGACACAATATCCCACTCGGGCATTGTTGGCAAACTCAAGAGGTTAGGTACAAATCCTTATGTCACCTGGTGGATAGCCAACTGGCTCACAGACAAGACCCAAGAAGTTAGAACTGTGGAGTCATCTTCTACAAACAGGGCAGTCACAAGTGGAGTTCCTCAGGGATCAGTCCTTGGACCTCCTTTTTGGCATTTACTTCTCAGAAGTCAAGACCAATGTCAGTGGTCTCTGGCTGACTAAATTTGCAGATGATCACAAATTAGGACCTGTCATTGATTCTCACACTGACACAAATGTTCTCCAGGAGGGGGTGATGCAGACAAACAACTGGTGTCAGAGCCATGGACTAAAGCTAAATGCCACGAAATGCATAATAGTATCCTTTAGGAAGTCTCCCATCCCTGGTAACTATCATACTGACAACACACCCCTTAGAGCTGACCAGAAGTCAGGGACTTAGGGGCACAAGTAGATAGTAATCTAGCCTTTGACCATTGTGTGTCTACAGTGGTGAGGAAGTCATTCTATGTTGCACAACTTATAAACAAAGGTATGGCATCTAAGCCAAAGGAATTCATTCTTCCACAGTATTCGGCATTCATCAGACCTATCATTGAGTACAATGCCCCCTTTGCTATGTACCTAAGCAGGCATATCCAACAGTTGGAACGTCCACAGAGGTTCCTCGCTAAAAGATTACAGGGCATAAGTAAAATGTCCTGTGCAAACTTCCTCACGGCCCTATCCCTGTATTCTGTCTGCTACAGGCTTTTGAGGGGAGCTGCACGTCTGGCATACAGGGCATTGTCAGACCCCACTCTGATGGACCTCCTGCATATCCACAAAACAAACAGCACCAGAATTACCTGTTCTAAAGACTTAAACCTTGCCTATGATATAAAAAGGACCTGCTGGAGAGACAGGTATATATCCCAGAGATTACCCCGTCTATTAAACAGGCTCCCCATCCATGTGAAACAGAGTTCCTCCCTAATCCAATTCAAGTGCAACTTGGACAATTGGATGGGAAACCGGAAATTCATCCCTGCTTTGGCACCTATGTCTCTAATGGACACAGATAATCTGTAAATGGTTCATCTCCTAGGCCCATGCTTACGCTTATCAAGGGTATCAGAACTTGTCCGAGATTTAGGATGTATGGCTAGGCTTAAAAAGGCCCTTTTGGCCGTTAGCCTAGTAAACACTTATGAAAAATAAAACAGCATAGCTCTTAATACATCAGGGATAAAACTCAACAGAATCAGGGCCAAATCTAGAAATAAGAGACATGGACAGTTTTAAACTACTAGTACTATTAATCTGAGACACTTACTGAAAAAATAATGTGAATTAATATATATTTTCTGAAATAAAATAAGTCTATAAATCTAATTACTGTCATTGTTGTGTAAAAAGTCACCAGTTTTAGGAGGGATTACGAAGGAGGACAGTTGAGAGGAATGTAAAACAGCACATGCTTAGAAATGTAGACTACTTGCTCTTTGTAGAAGTGTTACCATAAAGAGAAAATGTCAGCAGTGCCCTTTGCAGACTCTACTGGGACAGTATACTGTAGTAGTCTTTGAGGTTAATAACTTCCTTACCTCTGCAGCAGTGTTGTTGAACTGGCTTCTGGCACAAAATAATTCAGTGCACTTTACACAAACAACAAATGCAAAAGCAGTTTCTTTGGTAACTCAGGTGCTGGTGAATGCTGGTGTGTCACCCAAAACATGGCGTGTCACCTTTGACATGCATCACAGGTTTGCCACCACTGGATTAGAGACTCTGCTGTGGCAGCTAAGGATATGTGGGAAGAGACTAAATGGAATATAATACAAAAAATTGAGAAACTGGAAGCTTTGTTATATGGATACTAAGATACAAGCTATTAAAATCTTTCTAGTCCCTTTAGTCTTATTATATAGGTGAGGCATACTTTCATCAACCAGAGGAGAAGCTGTGCATAACAATTAAAAAAGAGTTGAATGATTTTATCTGGGAAGGGAAAACAGCAAGGGTCAAGTGGGATAAACTGATTCTTCCAATAGAACAAGGCAGACTAGGATTACTCAATTTGAAGGGCTATTTTAGGGCAGCAAGTTAAGGCTCTTATACATAGCACAAGCAGAAAAGTATAATTCAGGGTGGACAGGAATGATGATGATGATAAAGGATGGAAGCTCAGGAAATAAGGACCGGCTGGAATTTTGGATGCAGATTCTTAAGAAGAACAACAAAAATGATACATAGTATTATAGTCATAAATTGCAGGGAGTATTCTAAGAACTAAACCAGAATAAGAATGGAGAAAAGAGATTCTGCAGCTAGGGATGACTGTGGTTAAGGATACAGATAATAGGCAAGAGGGGCTGGAATTTATTGGAGAAAAACTGGCACAGGAACCAAGGTATTGGGAGCAAATAACTAGAAAGGGAAATTTAATAGAATGGGAAGAGGCTAAGAATTTATTCGGACTGCAGGTTAGAGATTGCCTTCCCTATCAAGGACTGACATCAGAGTACAGAGAAAGAAATAAGGGGGTCCTAAATGAAAGACCAGCACTGGTAGAGTTTTTAATACAGTCTAGAACAGAAGCTGCCCTTAAAAAGGAACAATTAATAGAGCATATAAAATATTGCATGATAATTATAAGAATCAAACAGAGGAGCTTAGAAATGATTGGGAAGAGAGACTGGATAAGCAATTTGCAAAGAGACAATTGGGGGGGGGGGGATATATGTATATCTCCCAAATATGCAACAAAGTCTAGATGATTTAGGATCTTTGCCTGGAAACCTTTACATACGTATTTTTATATTCCAAGCAGACTGATGAATTTTTCCTCAGGTGGATAGCAAATGTTGGAGGTGTGACGGGCAAGAAATAGGTGGTTGGGATCATATTTTTTGGGAGTATAATGAGATGGCAGACTTTAGGGATTCCCTGCAGACCGCTCTGTTGGAGATGCTGGGTGAGCGGACTGGATTGACTGCGGAGATGATTTCCTTGAGCTATGATACGGAATCGGAATTGCCTAGACATAGTAAAGTCCTGCTGTATCTAATTATGGTAGCTGCCAAAAAAACAATTACTAGAAAATGGAAATCAAAGTCTAGACCAACTTTACTAGAAGCAGTGATTATAGTAACAGATATAAAACAACTGGAATTGGGATCTTTAGAAAAGGGAAGGAGCAAACTACATAGGAAAAAAATATGAATTGTGAGGACAATATATGCAGAAAAGGAGCATGGTTTAAGAGGCAGGATTTGAATAAGCCATATAATGCTTAACTGACAATGACTGGATAGATTATAAGTGATGTATAATGTTTGCAACTGCAGTTATTTCAATGGTGTCTGTGATGTATAATGTTTGCAACTAAAGTGGTGTCAATGTTTATTTTTCATTTACATATATGTAAGATTGTATATGTCATACATGATAACGACTTCAACTGGGGAGTATCTAAGGTGAGCTCTCGTAAATGTACTAAAAAGGGTAAGGGGAGCAAGCGTCAAAACCTGTACAGTGACAAATAGGGTTATCTAGCAGAACTGTAGTTTAAAGTAAAGGAGAGAAGGAGAATCTTTTTTTTCTTTCTTCCATGAGGAGCCCAATGGAAAAGTAGGGATGTACTCTCATATTCCTGTTTCTCCACACAAAGTCTGCCCTTTGGACAAAAATATTTTGGCAATAATGGCCACGTCAAAGTGAAGCAAATCCTGGCCAATGGACAGAAGAAAAAGCAAATGACCCCTGTATGAGAAGCAAAGATTACTACAGTTAACAGGACAGGGTTTGAGAAAGATACCTGGCACCTGAGAAGGTGACTGGCTCAAGGGTGGAAACCCACGTGCAAACAGGATGAACCAAAAAAGAGCTGGGACCAACCAAATGTAATGCCTCTATGTCCCAAGATCATGCTTCTTGGAAAAGGGGATAACAAGTGACCCCCAAAGGAAGCAGTTGTAAAGTCGTAAAGTAAAATAAAACGTCAATGGCAGGGAGACTGCAATAAACTCACAGTTGCAGCTCACGATCAGGTGTAAATCTCAGACACGAATCCGTGCACTGAGCCAGAACAGAACCTGTTCCAGTGAGCAACTCAGCATGATCAAAGCAAAAAGATACCACCCCTAGTCTGTGCAACTCCAGAACCATATAGGCATGGGGGTAAACAAACTCATCCATGTAAGTGTGAAAAGCCAGTACCACATGATATGCCTGCATAGCAAAAAAAAAAAAAAAGTGTGTGTGTGTGTGTGTGTGTGTGTGTGTGTATGGGGGGGGGGGGGACAAAAAGAGATCCAAGAAGTTGCAGAGTAATGGACAACCTCAAAAACAGTGCTTTCACAGAAACAACACAGTAATACCTCTCAACCTCAGAGAGCAAGAAGTCTGGACAGAGCCTGAAATAATGGAAGGACAAAGGCCCCAAAATAAGGGACGGATTTTACCTAATGCTCTTATAAAATCTGAAAACTCAAAGGCAAGTCATTATTGGTGATTTTAATGCTCGTGATTTACAAAAGGACTACACATTTCAAGCGAAATGGACAAAAATACAAAACACAAATCTGCAAAGAGCTAATGTTTTTTGGAGATGAGAGGAACCCCTCCAAGACACAATGAGAACATGCAAACTCCAAACAGGCACTGGCTAGAGGTCAGGATCAAACCTTATACTTTGTGTTTGGTTTTCACCTTAACCATTATGCCAACTGGTCTTGCTGTAATTGGATCTGATGGAAGTCTCAGATCCGAAGAACTAACCATGTTTTAACAACTGTAGGTTCAAAGGTATCGGACCAGGGAATAGCCCAGCTCCTAAAGGGACAAGTCATTGGATCCTAGGCTTAGGATCCTGTTAGGACACAGTAACAGGCATAAAGGAAAAAAACTTACAATCCCCCCCCCTTTTTTTGTAGGACGTCAGATCTGAAATCTCAGATCCGATGACAAGGGAAATGGGCTGGAAGGACTGAAACAAAGTAAACCTGTTGGGTCAAAGTAACAGTTTGCATCCAGAAAGGAGTCCTAGGATCCAAATACCTTGGATCCCCCTGACAATGGAAGTGAAACATTAGACATGAAAGCTGAAATTAGTTGGACTCAAGGAAGATAGTAGATAAAGTGAAGGCAACATCAACAAGATAAATAAACTCAGAAAGCTAACAGAATAATAGGATTGTATTAGCATGAAATTTTAACTTCAAAACCATACAAATATGAGTGAAAACCCAAACTACATCTAGGTAGTGTCTGGAAGTCGGCCCCAAAGGACTTGTCTGTATAGCTCAAAGCCATCCGCAAGAATTTTGCCAAAGCCTGACACAACAGAAGACAATCTGCAAAACCATGGATCTGCCTCAACAATTGTCTTTACAAGTTTGAAAAAGTATTTAAAAAATAGCAGCGTCTATGTCAGTCTTCATGCTTAAAGGACCATTGGAAAGCAACAAACACACTGCTACCCTGCAATCCTAGGGACTCCTCGGATCTGAAGAAGCATGCTATTACTCAACAGCTCTGGATCTGAAGTTACCAGATGCGAGAATAACTTAAGTCTTCTCAGGGCGATCCACTAGCCTTTAGATCGTAAAGGTTTTCTTTTTTTTTGGTTTAACTAGGAGACTGCAGTAGCTCGGATCTGGGTAACCTGGATCCAATGAAAATTCCTCCTCAGTTGAAAAGGTAGCTTCAGGAAAAACTGCAATAATCAGATCCAAATAACTTGGATCCGATGAAATTTAAATAAGCTGAAGTACTTGATCAGACCAAATCTGTTGGACCCAATGAGGCCTTTGGATCCAGAGGAGGTCCAAGGATCTTCAGAGCCGAAGCTAGGATCCAAAGTCTTGCATATTGATTTATTTCAACTTTACATTATTTTATCCATCAATACCCCCCCCCCCCTCCATGTGAGCACCTACAGGAACCACTGAGGCATGAAAGAGCACAATAAAATTACTCAACTGTTCTTGCAGCCCGAAACTGGAAGCATGCTTCACAACCTTAAAGAGCAAGAAATTTGGACAAAGCCATAAACAAAACAAACAAAAAAGGGTGGGGGGACAAAACCCAAAAATAGGGACACCTTTAAAACAAATTTGTGCTTGTAACTTAGAAAGTTCATAAAATAACAGGTTTTGCATTAGACATGAATTTTCTGTAGGGTATGAAGTCTAAAACTCAAATATCGGTCATTATCTACTGATTTCAGCCATCAATGATTTACAAATGACTTGCCAGAAAACAATTTTATGAAGAGACCAAAGTTACAAGGCCAAAATCTGGACATTGTGTAAAGCTGACAGATGTTTTTGTACGACATGAAGGAGAAAAAGAAGTTATGTCTCACCATAACGTTCCATCTGTATTGTTGATCCTCGTACAGTCATTACATATGGATATCGGTTCCGACCTCGGAACCGAGCCGGCCATCTTCCAAGCTCGCGTCAGCTACAAGCTCTCAAGCTAAACTCTTACTCAGAATTCCCCTTTCCCTGTTACCTCAGATTGAGTTTGCAAGTCAAAAGAAGGTAGAGGGTACCTCTGGTCAAATGACTTAAAAGAACCGGATGGTGAGATCCACTAGAAGCCACTGGAGGGGGAAGGAGTGAGGGTCGTAATGACTGAATGAGGATCAACAATACAGATGGAACATTATGGTAAATCTTAACTTCTTTATCTGATATTGTTAATCCTTGTTCATTCCTTACGTATGGGACAGAGTCCCCAGCTACCTCTATTCCTGGGAGGCTCTCATGGAAGGACATTCCTGAGCACCATAGAATCAAAAGATGCTCTTCCCCTGGAGGCCAAATCCAATTTGTAATGACTGATGAAGGTATGAGGCGTAGCCCAAGTTGCAGCTGTACAGATGTCAGTAAAGAAGCTCTGGCATGGAAGGCAGCAGAAGTTGCCACTGACCTTGTCGAATGAGCCTTTATGATAGTAGGAAATGGGATATTATGTTGCGTCTAAATGAAGGTCACACAGTCTTTCAACCATCTAGCCAATGTGACCTTAGCAACAACAGATCCTAATCTAGGTCCAGAATAGGCCAAGAATAACTGGTCAGATTTACGACAGGACCTAGTCCTGTTCAAGTAGAAGCGAATTTGTCTGTGAATATCTAGGTTATGTAGGCAATACTCTTCTCTGTTTGAATGATTGGGAAAGAAAACTGGCAATTCAATGGTTTGATTAATGGACATTTTAGAGATCACTTTTGGCAGAAATGAAGGATTAGTTCTCAAAGACACTCTATCTCTATGAAAAATCAAGTATGGACTCTTGATGCATAAGGCTTGAAGCTCAGAGATACGTCTGGCAGAAGTAATGGCGACCAAAAACAAGGTTTTCCATGACAAATATTTGAGGTCGCAAGAAGAAGCTGGTTTGAAGGGTAGCATTGTCAGAGCTTGTAGAACTAAAGACATGTCCCATGGTTGAATAGGTTCTCTAAAAGGGGGCTTCAAATGATTCACACCTTTTATGAAGGTCTTGCATAATTTGTGTGACATAAGAGAGGAGTCTTGGACACCCTCATGGAAATTAGATATTGCAGCCAAATGAACTCTAATGGTAGAGGCCGACAGACCCGATTGAAATAGGCCGGCCAGATACTCTAGTATTATCGACATCAGTGCTGAGAAGGGATCTACTTGTTTTTCTTTCAGCCAACAGGTAAATCTTTTACACTTGCTTAGATAAGTAATTCTAGTGGAAGACATATGAGATGCAATAAGAATGTCCCATACTGATAAAGAAAGATCATTCTGCCTGGCAATCAGGGGAATTGGAGGAGCCAAGCTGTGAGCTTCAGGCTGTCCAAGTTGGGATGAATCAGGTTCTGCGAATGTTAGATCAACTCTGGGGTTGGATGGAGAATCCATGGTTGATCTAGCAGGTGAGGCCAAAGGAAAAGGAACCAAATCTGACGAGGCCAATATGGTACTATGAGGATCACCTTGCTCTTTAACCGACGGGCTTTCTTCAGAAACTGGGGAATGAGGGGGGTAGGTGGGAATGCATAAAGAAGACCCGAGGGCCAATCGTGGACTAAAGCGTCTCTGGGTGACTGTCCTGGAGGGGGAATCAGGGCGAAGTAGTTGCTGCATTTGTAGTTGATCGGGAATGCAAAGAGGTTGCAGCAAGGACGGCCCCAGCGGTGGAAGATCTCCGCCGCTATCAAGGGATTCAAGGACCACTCATGAGGTTGTAGAATGCACCTGCTGAGTCTGTCTGCTATCACGTTGGAACTCCCGGGAATGTGCATTGCTAGAAGAAAACGGTTGGTAGCCATCGCCCATTGCCATATCCTCATGGCCTCTCGACAGAGGGGGGTAAGATTTGGTTCCACCTTGTTTGTTGATGTACCAGACCACCGCCATGTTGTCTGATTGAATCGCAATCATCCCAGACGGCAGCAGGGGATGGAATGCTTGCAACGCCAGAAGCACATGCTTGCAACACCAGAAGCACCGCCCTCAACTCTAGAACATTTATATGCAGTTGGGCCTCCAATTCGGACCAAGTGCCTTGGACTGTCTGTCCCTGACACAGCCCACCCTTCCCCATCAGGGAGGCGTCCGTGGTCACTGTAGCCTTGGGCTGCTGGGGGGAGAAGGGGTGAGACTATTGTGACGGGTTGTGGGTCAGCCACCAGTTTAAATCCTGTTTGCACCTGTGGGTTACTGGAATCGTGGCTGAAAGAGGATGCTGAAAGGGATACCATTGGGTGAGCAGTAGCCATTGTAGAAGCCTCATATGAAACCTGGCCAGGGGGACAATGGTGATGGAGGCTGCCATGGAACCCAACAGCTGTAGGACAGAGTGAGCTGTGGATTTCTCCCTTGAAAGGATTGGGATCAGTTGTTGCTTTATCCTTAGAATTCTGTGCTCTGGAATGGATGCTCTGCAATTCTCTGTATCCAAGATGACCCCTATGAATTCTGTGGACTGAAATGGGGTGAGATTGGACTTTTGCCAATTTATGGTTATGCCTAGCCTTTGTGCAGCGAGGAGAGAGTATGCCAGGGCTTCTTCCAATAGATGTCTGGTGGGGGCAGAGATGAGCCAGTCATCTAGGTATGGTAACACCTGGAATCCTTGAAGTCGCAAGTGAGCTGTGACGACTGCCATGCACTTTGTGAACACTCTGGGGGCTGTAGAGAGTCCGAAGGTCAGTACTCTGAACTGGTAGTGACTGGCTCCTGCACAGAAGCGCAGGAATCTTCTTGATGGCCTGTCCACTTTTATGTGGTAGTATGCATCTTGAAGATCTATCGAGCACATCCAATCGTCTTTTTCCAAAATTGGGAGGATAGACTGTATTGTGACCACCCGGAATTTTTGTACTCTTACAAACTTGTTCAGTACACTGAGATCCAAAATTGGTCTCCAGTCCCCGGTTTTCTTTGGCACCAAAAACAGTCTTGAGTAGAATCCGGATCCTATCTGGTCTGGAGGGACTATATGGATGACTCTCTTTCTTAGCAGCTTTTCTATCTCTAGTGCTGCTTCTTCCCTTTGACTGGGTGGAACGTTGGGAAGGTTTTTTGAAAGGACAGGACAAAGATCAAAGGGGATATGATAACCTCTGGTTATAATCATTTGTACCCAAGAATCGGTGGTGATGGTTAGCCAGGCAGAAGGGTACAAGGAGAAACGACCCCCAACCACCTCCAGAGGAAAGGAGTTGGGTCGCTCTTCAGGAGCGCTTGTAGGATTGGCCAGGAAGAGAGTCCCTGGAACCATGGTTACGCAGACCACCTCTGCCTCGAAATGGGTGTCTTTCCTGTGAGTTTCCCCCTCTGCCTCTAGGGGAGAACTCGGCCTGTGTGTCATGGAAAGGACCCTGAGACTTCTTGAACCATATCTTCCCACTCTTTTGGTTTCGGGAGAAAGCACACTGAGGGGAAGAATAATGGACACCTACGGCAGAAAGGGTCTTACCGTCCTGTTCACATCTGGCCAGTGTGCTTTTAACTTTGGGTCCAAACAACGAGGAAGCTTCAATGGGAGCGGTAAGAAAGGAAGCCTTAAAGGGTTCCAAGAAATTGCACAAGCACATCCAGGCTTGTCGTCTCAAGACCACAGCTGAACCTGCCGCTCTAGCTGCTCCTTCTGATGCATGAGATATCAGTTGCATGGAGGAGTTAGATATTGACACAACGGTGGCCAGCTGAGAGGCCACTGTCACGGACCTCATCAGACACGGCACCAGCCAAGGTTTCAGAGAGCTTGCAAATTAAATCCCTTTGAAGCCTGGTAAAGTGTGCCATATAATTCAGGGACCTGATAGCAAAGGTCGCTGATGCAAAGGTGCGCTTTCCTATCCTGTCCAGGGTCTAGGACACGGTTGGGCGGATGGACAGTCTGGCTTTCTTCTTCCGCCAGATCCTTTTTAGTTGTGGCCGCCACCACCAGAGCATCCACAGGAAGACCTTTAGACCAATGGGGATTTGTAGCAGGTGGGGACAAAATCTTATCTGGCCTCCGGGGAATAGCCTCGATAGTGTCAGGAGCCTTCCACGCACACTGCATGATGAGCAGGACAAGTTCATCGGCAGGTGGAATAACCCAGGAGGTAGGGGGCCGGGTGCGAAAAGCCTGCAGGAACACAGACTCCTCAGAGGTCAGATTAGAGGGCTGCCAGTAACCTCTCTGTTTAAGTAATTCGAGGATATCACCAAAGGATACCTCAGAGGGTGACCGAGGGGATCCTTCCCCATCATCAAAGTCTGTGTCTTCATTGAAGGACTCCTCTGTGGAGTCCATGTGCTTCCTCTTGCACAAACTTTTCTGGTGAACTTCCTCAGAGGGGGGAAGCTGGGGAAAACAATGGAAAGGGGGTTTCCTGTGTGAATATGTCCTGAGACCCTTGTGCCTGGTGTCAGCTAGGTGCGACTTGTGAACATAGCGGTCCAGAGGAGGGCGGGGAGATGGACAGCACAGTATCACCAGCAGAAGCCAGAGCCTTCTCCATCAGTTGGAAGGCTGGTCCACCTGAAGAGGGGTGAGTGTCCAGGACAGGGGTCACCCCTCCCCTAAGTGGCTCAGCCTGCCGACCCAGAGTGCCCAGATGGCTGTGAAACAACAAATTGCGCGTGTCACAACTATCATCCTGGGTCGTAGCAAAACTCTCCTGCCACAAAGGCAACTGCGGTTCCTTAGTGAGGTCCATAAAGAGAAACGTAGAGGGGGAAGACTGTGCTATATCAATGGACTTCAAAGGCAATGATGGAGGAGAATAAGAAGGGGTCTTTGGCGATGGGTAATCACCTCCCAAAGAAGGATAAGTCCTGAGGGGGTTGGATACCTTTGGCCAGAAGCACTTGATCCACAAGAAGCAACATGTCGTGTTCAGAAAGGCTTCTAGTGGACCTCACAGAGACGGCTGAGGGGGAAACAGGCCTGTCCACAGAAGAGACGAGCTCGGTGCCCACCTCACCAGTCCGCACTGAGAACAACGGTGCAGAGAGAGACTGGACTACAGGTGTCTGCACCGAGAAAATCATTGGTGCCGAGGTCACGGTCTGCACTGACAAAAAGTTCGGTGCCGAAGTGGTTGCCAGTACTGAAGCTGGAACCGACAAAATTGGTGCCAATAACTGAGGCGTCGGTTCTGAGTAAGATGTCGGAGCTGACGTGATCAAGGTCTGCGCCGACTGAACAGTCGGTGCCGATGTAGTAGTCTGAACAGAGGAGCTCCTCGGTACCGATATAGTAAAGGCTACAGTAGACGGAGCCGAAATCACTGATGGCGCTGAAGGCCTTGGTGCCGAAGGTCTAGGCACCGAAAGCGCTGGGGCCAATTGAGTGAACTTCGAAGCAGAAACTTTAGCCCTCTTAGGTCGTGGTTGGCGGGAGTCCCCAGCCGGGGATGAAGGCAGAGACTTTGCTTTTGCAGGATCATCCAATATTTTCTTATGGGCTCTAGGAGGGGTTGAAGCCTCTGACACAGAAATAGCCTCTGAAAAGGGAGATTTAAGAAGTCCCTTCAGCAACAACTTATTTTTCCTCTCAATCAAAGTTCTGTTGGAAATATTTTTACAAATACCACAGGGCGGGTCAAAAGATAAGTGAGGCACACCCACGCAATAAACACAAAGAGTGTGCATCTGATGTAGGTAATTCGTGTCCACAATCTGGACACCTTTTAAATCCTGGCCTACCTTTTTTATCTGCCATGATAGAAAAGGAGACAGAAGAAAGGGTACCAGCAATGGTACGAAAGAATACCCGAAGGTAATGAAGAAAAAAAGGGTTTACCAACGATGGTAAGGGAGAAATTACCTTGCGGTAAAAAGTGCCGAGTAAAGAGAAGGAAACTCAAGAAAATATAGTTGCTAAATGCGATCGGGTAAGAGACAACAAATTAGAAACTTTTCTGACAGAAAAAGTTATATTAGACTAGTCTGATAACAAATATCTATACTTAGCTCAAGAGTAGCAGCTTGACACGACCGAATGGCGATGCGGCAAACGAAATCTGGAGTAACAGGGAGAGGGGAATTCTGAGTAAGAGTTTAACTAGAGAGTTTGTAGCTGATGCGAGCTTGGAAGATGGCCGGCTCGGTTCCGACGTCGGATCTAATACCCATACGTAAAGAATGAATGAGGATTAACAATATCAGATGATACAAATTCTGATAGAGAGGAGATCTGGACCAAGTTGTCACGAGCACTGTCATTAGCCCGTGGAAAAAAAACACTCCGTTAAAAGCCACAGATCAAGGACATGTCAAACTAAACCCCACACTCTATTTAAGGAAAAAACAGGTAAAGCAAATTCAAAGTATCACTCTTAAAAAAAAAAAAAAAAAAAAATTTATGCTAGAACACATTACTGAAGGAGACGAAGTCCAAAACTCAAACTTCCATCACCATAGACTTCAATCCTTAGCAATGTGATACAGCACCACAAATCCTAGGAGAAAGGAAGAGAGAAAAGACTCCAAAGGTGAAATGGAGCGTAGTAGGAAGATGCAAAAACTGTGGAAGCAAACAATCCAATGGCAGTAAGCCAAACACAATGAGACTGAGGGACAGAGAAAATTGGCTTGACCATAAAACAAGGTGAGAGCTAAGCTTAATGGCCATGGTTCTTGCATTGTTCAGAAGGAGAAGCATCTAAGTAAAAGGTAGAGTCCAAAGGTAAATGCAAACTCTGAGGCAGCCGGCAGCAAACTAAGGCTAGACAACTACTATGCAGGAAACAAGAACCACCAAAAGGAAAACCATCACTAAAAGGTTATGTAACAAAAAATATCCATCCATCCATATATATATATATATATATATATATATATATATTTTTTTTATGTGTGTGTGTGTGTGTATATATATATATATATATATATATATATATATATATATATATATATATATATATATATATATATAAAACACATTTAAATAAACCAACCAAAAAAAATTCTTTACAGCTCAAGACCTAGAAAACTTCTGTGGCAAATGAGATCTGAGGAGTTAGGGATAATGTAGTACATTATGGGAAGAGGGAGGAGCTTGAGATTAGGATCCAAAGTCTTGGAAAAGTGGCGAAGTCTGATCCAAGGATCAGATCCATAACCCATCAGTGAGGAAGAATGAAAAGGACAACATCAGATCAATAGTTTCACCTTTGTACTTCTAAGATAAAGAAATAGTGTTCTGGAATACTGTTTTGCTGAAGCCTCAGAAGTGCGCACAAGTAACATTACCAAACAAGGCACAATGCAGCAGAAAAAGGAAGTTATGTCTTGCCATAATGTTCCATCTGTGTTGTTGATCTTCATCTATTCTTGACTTGTGGGTTACTGTTCCGATCCTCAGAACCGATCCAGCCAATATATAGCCAAAAGAATCTCTCATGTTGCAAGTCTACACACAGTGCCCCTCTCCACATTACCTCAGATCGAGTTTGCAATCAGACAAGAGAAGACACTCTAATATAAGTCAGAAATCTTGTCCAAGGCATCCCTAACAATAAGAACCCAGGAGAGGATGTCGCTCCACCAGAAGTCTAAAGGAAGGGCAGGTGGTGGGGGGGGCAAGAATAGATAAAGACTGACAACATAGACGGAACGTTATGGGAAGACAACTTCCTTATCTGAAGTTGTCAATCTTCATCTATTCTTGACTTGTGGGATAGAGTCCCCAGCTACTGTGGATCCCGGGTGGCCTTAAGGAAGAACATTCCTAAGAACCATAAAACCAAAGGAGGCTCTCCCCCTGGAGACCATATCCAGTTTGTAATGAGTAATAAAAAGTATGTGGTTTAGCCAATGTTGCAGCTGCGCAAATTTGTGACATTGAAGCTTTAGAATGAAAATCAGATGAAATTGCCAAAGATATGGTAGAATGTGCCTTCACCGGCATTGGGAGTTTGTTTCATGTAAATGAAAGATATGCAGTCCCTTAAC
Organism: Protopterus annectens; assembly: GCF_019279795.1. Taxonomy (NCBI): domain Eukaryota; kingdom Metazoa; phylum Chordata; order Ceratodontiformes; family Protopteridae; genus Protopterus; species Protopterus annectens. Next base: position 1,160,076,321 of record NC_056747.1, on the reverse strand, counting down.
CATCTGGACACAGTCACCTTAGACACAGGTTTGCCCAAAGTTGTACTTGCAAAGGATACAAATAACTGTTCTGATTGTCTAAATTGATTAATTCTGTCCAGACAGAAACGTAATTAACTGTGCACATCCAGAAGTTGGAGGCAGTTCTTCTTCTTTCGGCTTTTCCCAGTTAGGGGTTGCCACAGAGGAACTCCGGTCCGCTAATGATTGGCAGTAGATTTTTATGGAGCCGAGGTGCCAGCTCAACACCCAACCTTCAACGAAGGCACGCCCATTCACGCATGTCTTTTCAAACGCCACTCAACCATGGGGAGGACATGCAGACTCCACACAGAAGGAGCTCCAGCCAAGAATCGAACGGGAGAACCTCTGGCTGGGAGGCGACAACGCAAACATTTGGGAAAAATACAGGCAAGTCCATGTACTGGTTGATATTGGTCTCTGAAATCACTTTAGTAAGGAAGGTTGGGTTTGTTCTGAGTGACAGTCTGTTTCTATGGAAAACTAAATAAGGTGTTTTAGAACACAGAGCCTGTAATTCAGACATTTGTCTCGCCAAAGTGACAGCTATGAGAATCAATGTCTTCCAAGAAAGGAATTTTAAGTCACAGGTGGCTGCAGATTCAAACGGAGGTGAAGTAAGTGATTGTAATACAACAGTTAAGTCCCATGGTGGTAGTGGATCTTTGAAAGGGGGCTTCAACCAGACAGTGCCTTTAAGAAAAACCTTACAAAGCCTGTGAGAGACTGAAGGTTGGTCCCCAATACCATTATGGAAATCTGAAATAGCTGCTAAGATACCCTTGATTATAGAAGCAGAAGTTCCTTTACCAAAGATGGCAACTAGAATGTCTAGCACTTTTTCTACTGGTGCTGAAAAAGGACTCCAGACCATCATCAGAAGCCCAAACAGAAAATCTCTTCCATTTACTAAGGTAGAGACTCCTGGTGGATGGTTTATGGGATGTCAACAAAATGTGTCGTATGGGGGAAGGAATATCATTATGCCTGGTGATTAATGGAATTGCAGAAACCAAGTAGTTAGCTTGAGAGTCTGTAGACTGGGGTGCACTAGTCCTTGGGGGGGTGGGACAGAAGGTCTGGAACTGGGTCCAGAATCTATGGGCGGTGAAATAGATGAGACTAGAGGAAGGGAAACCATATCTGTTAAGGCCAATAAGGAGCAATGAGGTTCACTTTGCTTCTCAACTGAGCTGCTTTCTTGAGAAAAAGAAGAATCAAAGGGAAGGGAGGAAAAGCATAAAGGAGACCCGGGGGCCAATTGTGGAGAAGAGCAGATTTGCAGGACTCCCCGTGACGAGGGATTTGGGCAAAGCAGCTTCTGCACTTGTTATTCAAGGGTGAAGTAAACAGGTCGCAACACGGCTGGCCCCAGAGAAGAGAAATTTTCTTTGCCACTCTGGAGTTCAGAGACCACTCGTGAGGCATGAAGATGCATCTGCTCAGTTTGTCCGCAATCATGTTTGAAGTCCCTAGGATGTGCATTGCTATCAGAAAGTGGTTGGAAGTTATGGCCCACTGCCACACTTGGAGGGCTTCTCGACACAGAGGGTAGGACTTGGTTCCCCCCAGACTACGGACATGTTGTCTGACTGAATGGCTATCGTCCCTTAAGGTAAGGCAGAGTGAAATGCTTGCAATGCCAAAAGCACTGCCCCTAGCTCTAGAAAGCTGATAAGCAGATTGGCCTCGGAGGGGCCCAAGTACCTTGGACTGTCTTCCTGAGATAATGACACCCCACCCCATCTGAGAAGCATCCGTGGTCACTATGGCCTTGGGCTGTGGGGGAACAAATGGGCAGCCTAGAAGAATTTCCTTGGACTGCATCCACGAGGTTAGTCATTTTTGCATCGGCTGGATATGAAAACTAAAAATGATTCATGGGGTGGATTAGAAGACACCATTGGTTTGCAAGTAACCATTGGAGAAGTCTCATGTGAAATCTTGCCATTTGAACTAATGTGATCGCTAATGCCATGGAGCCCAATGCCTGCAGAATCTGTTGTGTTGGTATTTTGTTTGAGCGAAGGACAGGATGAACTTGCGACTGTATTTTCTGCAATCTGTGTAGGGAAAGCGATGCCATATAGATACAGTACTGAGGCGAGCTTCAATGAATTCCATGACTGAGAAAAGATTAGTTGAGATTTTGCAGGATTGATTGTGATGCCCGACTGCTGGGATAGTTCCAGAATGACGTATGTAGTTTGTAATAGTGGATGTCTGGTGGGAGCGGTGAGGAGCCAGTCGTCTAGGTAAGAAACACTTGGAATCTGTGCAGCCTCAAATGTGCTGTGATCGCTGCCATGTATTTGGTGAACACCCTGGGAGCTGTGGTGAGATCAAAGGGCATCACTCAAAATTGGAAATGACTTGCTCCTAGTCGGAAGCAGAGAACCTTTCTTGAGCGTTTGTCCACCTTTATGTGGTAATGTGCGTCTTGAAAGTCAATATAGCAAATCCAATCATCTTCCTCTAAGAAGGGAAGAATTAACTGAACAGTGACCATCTGGAATTTTTATTGTTGGACAAATTTGTTCCGAATAGTCCCATTTTCTTTGGCACTAAAAAGAATCTTTGAGTAAAACCCGGATCCTAACTGGTCTAGTGGGACTTCTTGGATGACTCTTTCTTTCTAACAGCTTTTGTATTTGGGGAGTCTTGCTGGGGTTCTCGGGTGAAGAGTGAAGGGAATTAAATAACCCCTGGAAATAATCCTTAGCACCCAGGCATCAATGGTTATGTGTTGCCAGGCGTTTGGGGCAAGGAAAATCTTCCCCAGACTGCTTCAAGAGGTAAGCAATCGAGCACCCTTTTAGGAGCGCTGGTTGGGTTGACCAGAGAAAGACACCCTGGAACCCTGATTCTGCGGACCACCCCTGCCTCTGGGATGGTGTCTTTCACTGTAACTCCCCTTCTCTGCCCCGAGGGGAGTCAGAATCATGTATGTTTTGGAAAGGCTTCTGGGACTTCTTGAACCACATTTTATCACTCCTTTGATTACTGGAATAGGATTGTTGAGGAGTATAAGAATACACACCCAGACCTGGAGAGAGCTTCCTTTTCTTTGAGTCCAAACAAAGAGGATTCGTCAAAAGGAGGACTGATAAAGGAAGACTTGAATGGTTCTGCAAACTCGCACAGGTGCATCTAAACCTGTCGTCGAACAGCAACACCTGACTCTGCTACGCTGGTTGCCCCTTTGGCTGCATGTGCTATGAGCCTTATGGCCGAATTTGAAATAAGACTCCAGGGTAGATAAATGAGAGGCCACTTTTTCTTGGACCCTCTCAACGACTGCTCCTACCAGGGTATCTGAAAGCTCCTTGACTAGATCTCTTTGAAGTCTAGAAAAGTGTGCCACGAAATTCAAGAACCTGATGGAGAAGGTCGACTATGCACAGACCCGCTTCCCAAATCTGTTCATCTCCCTAGACTCAAGGTTAGGGGGATGTACAGTAGAACTTTCTTCAGTTAGTTCTTTCTTGGTGGCAGCCACTACCACCATGGCATCAACTACTAAGACTTTTGTCCAATGTAGATGGTCTTCAGGAGCAGAAAGAATCTTGCTACGTCTCTGGGGGACTGGTTCTACAGAGTCAGGAGCCTTTCAAGCCTGCTGAGCAATTAGCTTAGTTAGGTTATCGGCAGGCTGGGTCACTCAAGTGGTAGATGGGCGAGCACCAAAGGAAGGGACTTTGGACTTTCAATCACCCCTCTGTTTTAGGATCTCAAAAATGTCTCTGAAAGAGAAGTCTTCCGGGGGTGAATGTGGGGAACTCTTCCCTCTCATCAAAGTCCATGTCCTCTGTGATAAATTCTTCAAGAGAATCAAGGTGTTTCCTCTAACACAATCTCTTCCAAGGAGGCTCTTCAGTGGGAACATCTGAGGAGAACTCAAAAGGGGATATGCCTTTAGCAGGCAAGTCCTGCGACCTTGGGGCTCACTGTCCAGGGTCCGAGGTTGAGGGCAGAACTGAAAACCTGGTGTCAGAGGGAAAGACTCCGGTAACAAAGAATCCACCTATGATGAGGCAGTGGCCAAAGATCTTTCCCTGGCCTGAAAGGCAGGCCCCCTCTGAGGAGGGATGGAGCCCGGAACTGAAACAAACTCGGATCTGGGGTCACACCCCAACCCGAGAGATCCACCTGACAGACAGGAACCGAGGATGGGTCCTCTGTCAGTGCAGCTGGAAGAGGTACAGCCGACTCCATGGAAAAATTCACACTGAGGGAGCAAGAGCAAGACTTGGCGCTGAAGACAAAAAGGTTGTCGGTGCTGAAGCCATCAGGACCTAAGAAGTTGAAGTTGAGAGCTCTAAAACCTGCGTAGAGGTCAGAGGAGGAGAATAAGAATGGGTCGAAGGTGAAAAAAACCCTGCACCAGAAGGGAGAGGGGGTTTAGAAGATGAGGGGAGACACCTGGCTGTCAGGATCTGATCCACTAACCTAACAATATCAACTTCAGAGAGACTTCCGGTGGAGCAAATGGACAGCTCAGGAAGAGAGTCAAGTCTCTTTAGAAAAGGGCTAGGGAGTTGTCCAAGGAATGGGTCCAAGGAGGGAGAATAAGTAGATCTGGGTTGAGTAGATACAACCGACTTCAGCACCATCTGCTGTACCATGGGGAAAATCGGCACTAGCAAGGCTGTAGTGACAGTTGGCACCGGTGTCGGAGCTAAGCCATAGTCATAGCAGGAACAGTGGTAGTCAAAGGTTGAATAAGTGTCGTGGTCGGTGTTCAAAGGACCAGTATGATTTTCTGTGCTGAAGATTCAGACTGTTCCAAAAGCTTCAGAACTTTAGCTTCTGGTTCCGTAGAGGAACCTCCAGATGCATGTTTGTGTTTCTTAACAATTGGTGCCAAGGGGGACGTTGACACCGAACGGGACAATTTTGATCCAGAGGCCGAAGGAATCTGGTTGGCCTTGGACATGGATTCCTCGAAAGGGGCTTTTAAGGAGCCCTTTGAGAATGAGTTTGTTTTTCCTCTAGTTTGTTTTTCCTCTCTGCCAAAAATCTATTACGGAAACCCTGGCAGATGGAGCAGTCAGTACTCAGGTGGGGCACACCCAAACAATAAATGCAACTGTCATGATTATTGGAGTTAGGCCTTTTCCTGCCACACTCTGTATAAAGCCCATAGTGGAGCTTTTAGGCTTTTCTGCCATAGCCCTGAATAAAATAATCAGAAAGGCAGGGAAGGAAAGAATTAGGGAAAAAAAGAAACTCAGTCACACCTTAATAGGAAAATCTACCAACAATGGCAGAAAGATTACCAATGGTAAAAACAGAAAGTAAGAGAGAGGGTAAAGGGAAAAATATCAACAGTAAGGGAAACAACACACTTGCTAAGGGAAGACCAAAAAGTTTTTAAAGTGGAGAGTAAGGTTTTCAGAAATTACTTATCGAAAAGGGTAAATATAAAATTTTTACTTGGGTATGAGAGAGGAGTCGGCTGATGCATCTTGTCGTAAGAAATGAGATCTGAGGTAATGTGGAGAGGGGCATTGTGGATAGACTTGCAGCTTGAAAGATTTTTTGGCTGACACAAGATATATATCGGCCAGACTGGTTCCGAGGATCGGAACCGTAATCCACAAGTCAAGAATAAATGACAATTGACAATATCAGATCAAAAGTTATGTACTCACCATAATGATACATCTCTGTTGTCTCTTTCTGTCCTTCTTCAGCCTATGGATCTCAGATACTTCCTTGGATCAGACTTTGGCCACTTTTTAGACTCACAAGCCATAGCTCAGGCTCCTCCCCTTACCCATAATCCCCTCCAAGCCCCAACATTACCTCAGATCGAGTTTACCCACAATGCACTAACCAACCAATCCAAAATTTCCATAAATCAAAACATCACATAGATAGAAAGGCAGACAAAGCAGGACAGGAATGAGATAAGGCAATCTGCTCTGGAGCTTTAACAGTTTGAAAATATCTGTTTTATATACCTAAAGGTCATACTAGAAGCCTATAAATGGGAGGAAGGTCGAGGAAGGATGGAAAGAGACAACACAGATGCTTTGTTATGGTGAGTACATAACTTTTGTATTTGATGTTGTCTTTTCTGTCCATTCCTGAAACTGATGGGGCATAGTCCCCAGCTACTTGATTCCCAGAGTGGTTCCCATGGAAGGATATTCCAAGGGATGGAATAACCAAAAGCCACCTTGTCTCTGGAAAAAATATCCAGTTTGTAATGAGCAATAAAGTTATGGGCATTAGACCAAGTGACAGCAGCACAAATGCCATCAACTGAAGTCCTTGACAAGAAAGCAGAATAAGTGAATACAGATCTTGTTGAATGCACTTTAGGATGTTTTGCTAAAGTTAAACCTTTGTACTTATAAACTTGAGAAATGCAACCACCTTGCTAAGGTAACTTTTGGTATAACCTGTCCCAATTTTGCTTTAGAAAGGGATACAAACAATTGGTCTGACATCTTGAAAGGTTTAGTTCTGTAAGGGTAGAACCACAATTGTCTATGTATGTCTAATAAATGAAGCATATATTCCCCCTTACTGGTGAAATTAGGGGGAAAAGACTAGTAAATTAACAGTTTGAGTGCTGACTCTGATGCCATCTTAAGTAAAAGGAAGGACTGCCTCTTACAAAACAAAACTCTGTCTTTGTGGAAAATAATATATGGAGGTTGACAAGACAAAGCCTGAAGTTCGGATAATCTTCTGCCCGAGCTAATAGCTGTCAGGAAAAATACTATTCCATGTCAAAAACTAATTAATTGTGGCTGCAAGTTCAAATGGAGACAGAGTTAATGCTTGCAGTAGTACAGTAAGATCCCACGGAAGGGTGGGATCCTTGATAGGTGGTCTAAGAGGGAAGGTTAATTTTTAAGGAAGGTTTTAAAGACTTTATGAGCAGTCACAGAAGAGTGATTTTCACCAGTGTGGAAAGTGGATATTGCAGCTAACTGTACTTTGTGGAGTAATTGCATCATGAAACAATGAAGTATGGAAATGTAACACAGTTGACACAGGGACTGAAAAAAAGGTCTAAATGTCTCTTAAAGGTCCAAATGTAAAACCTTTTCTATTTACTTTTACTAATTGTTCTTATTAAAGCTTTTTAAGAAGACGTGAGAATACATACTACTTTGGTGGAAAGCGTGGACTGCCTAGCCATCATTGGAAGTGGAGAAAGCAAGCAGTCAACTTTAGGGCTTGAAGGTCTGGATGAGGCATTTCGGAGAGATGTGACAAAAGATCTGGATGAGGTTCCAGAACCCAACAGGGTGCGTTAAGTGAGGCCAAAGGAAGGGGAACCACAGCTGCTAAGGCCAGAAAGGGGCAATGAGGATGACCTTGCTCTTCCACTGTGATGCTTTCTGTAGGAATTTCAGAATTAATGGCGTTGATAGATATGTATAAAGAAGACCAGGGAGCCAATCGTCGATCAAGGTGGTTTTCGGTGAGTCCCCCTCTGGAAAGATCAGGGTAAAGAACCTGCTGCATTTGGAAGTGACAGGAGAGGTTAACAGATCACAGCATGGTTGGCCCCACTGATGAAAAATATGTTTTGCCACTGTTGAATTAAGGGACCACTTGTGAGTTAGCAGGATAGACCTGCTCAACCTGTCTGCTAATATGCTGGACTTCCCCAGTATGTGTGTTGGTAACAGAAAGTGACAAGAAGAGATCACTCATCGCCACACTCTCATCACTTCTTGACACAAGGGACAGGAATACATTCCCCCTTGTTTGTTGATGTACCAGATCACAGACATATTGTCCATCTGTATAGAGATCACCCCTAGATGGAGAACATTCTGAAATGCCTACAGTGCTAGGAGGATTGCCCTTATCTCTAGGACACTGATGTGAAGACTGGCCTCCAAAGGGGACCACGTGCTTAGGACCATCTCCTCCAAGTAAGCCCCCACATCCCATCTGGGAAGCAACATAGTCACAGTGGCTTTGGGAAAGGGAGGAACAAAGGGATGGCCCTGGGACATTTCCAAGGACTGAATCCAAGTTACATGTTCTCTGCAGATGCTGGTAAGGTATACTGGAAAGCCATCGTCCCCAGGAGTTGTAAGACCAACCTGGCTGGAGTGGTTTGAAGGGACAGCAGCTGTAATGCCTGATTCCATAATGTAGTTAGCAAAACTACCGCAAACCAGGTTATTTCAGAGGTAGTGTCTAAATGTCCACCTATGAACTCCAGTGCTTGTGACAGGGAAAGCTGATGTTTGCCGTAATTCACTGTAATCCCTAGTCTGGAGCAAAGATGAAGAAGATATTCCCTGGCCAGACTAGAAGATGCCTAGTAGGAGCGGTAAGGAGGCAGTTCAGACAGGGGAACAACTGGAACCCTAGCAGTCTGAGATGAGCTGCAACCACTGCCAATGATTTGAACACCCTGGGAGTTGTGATGAGGCCAAAGGGCTGGGCTCTGAATTGGAATTAATTGGCTCTCAGCCAGAAGTGGACAAACCTTCTGGATTGGCTGTCTATTTTGATGTTATAGTATGCATCCTGAAGTTCTATCCAGCACATCCAATCGTCCTTCCTTAGAAGGGGGAGGATGAACTGAAAAATGTCCATTCAGAACTTCAGGTATTTGGCAAATAAATTTAGACAGCTTAGGTGCAGGATAGGCTTGAGGTCCCTTTTTGTTTCTGGCACTAAAAAGAATCTTAAGTAAGTTCCGGATCCTTGCTGGTCTGGTGGGACTTTATGGATGACTCTTTTTGTTAGCAGCTTTTGAATTTCTAGTGCTGCTGCTTTTCTTTGGGAAGGTGGAACATTGAGGTGTTCTTTGTTGTTGGTGGTAGATAAAAAAGGGAATATAACAGCCTCTGGTAATGACTGTCTGCACCCAGACATCTTTGGTGATGGATATCCAGACCTCTGAGTGCATAGGTTAAGAGCCTTCTGACGGCCTCCAGAGTGCAGCAGTTGGGCAATTATTCAGGAGCGCTGATAAGACATTTTGGTGCAGACCTCCTCTGCCATGAAGTGGCATCTGCCATTAGAACACCCCCCCTGCCTTGGGGGATGTCTTAACAGAAGAATTTTGGGAAAACCCTGGGGACTTATGAAATCACATTTTCTTACCCCCATTCTGGTTTCCACAAAAGTGCTCCCTGGGGTAAAAAATTGCATACCTACGGCAGAAGGAGTTTTCTCCTCTCTCTCTCTCTCTCTCTCTCCTGCAGTGTGTGTCCTTGATCTTTGGGCCAAACAGGGTGGCTCCACCAAAGGGAGCACTGATGACAGACACCTTGAAAGGTTCCTCAACAGCAATCAGGCATGCCTCCATACCGTAATGCCTGTGCCTGCAGCTCTAGAGATGCCCTCCGTTCCATTAGAAATCAATCGCATGGAGGTGTTCAAAAGGGACTGCAGGATAGCCAGCTGCAAATTCATGTTTTTCCTGTCTTCCACAGACATGAACCAAAAAAAGGACTTGGAAAGTTCCTTTGTCAAGTCCCTCTGAAACTTCGTCATATGTGCCAGGTAATTCAATGACCTGGGAGCAAAGGTCACTGATGAATACACACATTTCCCATATCTGTCCAGAGCCTTAGACTGTTTAGAAGGAGGGTGGGCAAATGAGCTCTCCTCTGCAAACTTTTTAGTGGATGGCAGTACTACCATGGCATCTACTGCTGGGCCTCTTCTCAAATGAGCACAGTCTTTAGGGACAAATACTTATTGGGTTTCTTGGGACTTGGTTCTAACACATTCGGTTCCTTCCATTCCTGACGGGAGATCAGGGTCAATCATCTCATCAGCTGAGGGGACCACCCAGGAAGTAGATGAGACTGCGCCAAAACCCTTGAGGAAAATTGATTCCTCCTGAGAAGGGGCTTCGGCACGCCATCCTTTCTGTCTCAAAAGTTTGAGAATTTCCCTGAAGGAGATATCCTCAAGTGGTGATTTCGGGGCTCCTTTCCCTTCACTGAAATCCATATATTCTGTTAAAGACTACTGCGGGGAGTCACAGTGCCTCCTCTTACACTTTACTTTTTGAGGAACTTCCATGGGGGGGGGGTGATGGGGAGTCCTGAATAAGGCCTATACACTAGTGTGAACTGGCTGCCTCAATGGCATAGAATGAGTAGGCTCTGGACCCAGGGCTGGCAGCTGTGCAGCAGGCAAATGCGAAGTAGACAAGGATGTATGAACTCCTGATTTGGAGAGAGCTCTTTGCTTCCTTGAAGGCAGAGGCATAAAGAGAATGCAAAACACTCTAGTAGCAACAGAAACTACCAGAGCCTGACCCCTACCTCGAGACTGATGTCAGAGCCGAGTTGTCTATGGCTGAAGCTCTGAGGAGAAGAGACCACTCATCCCCAGATTTGGCACTGAAGTTTTGGCTCTGAGATCCATCTAGCTCTGATGAAATCGGGGCAGGTTGGATCACAGAAGACACCAGAGTCAAAGTCCACAACTTCAGATCCAATGTGGACGATCTAGGAAAAACTCAGATCCAAAACTTTCAAAGCCAGAGGACATAACGGAGAAGGAGTTATAGATGGGTTCCATCATGTAGCTTATGAGACATTTCCCTGTGAGCTACAACACCGAAACCAGAAGGCTGCAGCACTGCTTCGCCAGAGAGCAGTATGGCTGAAAAGCACAATCGCTGCCGCTTAAATCCCCAACAAGAAACAAGGCACATTGCGGTGATCCCTGAGGACAGCAAACAGGCTTTATTCTAACAGGGATTGCTGTGATGTGCCTGGTTTCTTGTAGAGGATTTAAGTGGCAGCGATTTTGCTTTTCAGCTGTACAGCCCTACGGTGAAGCGATACTGCAGCCTTCTGGTTTTGGCGTTGTAGCTCGCAGGGAAATGTTTCGTGAACTACATGCTGGAACCCAGTTATAGGCAAAGGGAAAGGTATGAAGCTCACAGGTGCGGTGGAAGATGAGACAGAACAACTCCCAAATGAATCTAAGTCCTGAGGAATTTTGTCATCATTCTGTCCACATCAGCCTCTAACAAACTTCTGGTAGACCTGAAGGATGAAGATGAGGAAGGAGGTCTAGAAGCCTTGTGAATGTGTGACTCCTGCAATAATGAAGAATATAACTTGAAAGAAAAAGGACCCAGGGAAAATCTCCACGAGAGGGAGTTCTGGAAGAGACTGAGGATGGATGCAAAATAGCAGCTGGATCCAAAGTCTTAATAAGCTTAGCTGGAGAAGCCAAAGTAGAAGCAGAAGAATGAGAGAGGTCAGGGGATGGCTTCTTTGCTCCCTTGGGCTTTTCTTTTGATTTCTTACTCTTGTCCCCTTTTTGTTTATCTCAGGGCTTCTTCTCTGACAGGGACACTCCAGAAGCAGTCAAAGTAGATGACTAGGAATACAACCCTTCAGGACGTGTTTATTATGGCACTCAACAACTGCCTGAAGGACAAAGGCCTTACAGATGGCACAATCCTCCTCTAAATGAGCTGTCCCTAAGCAACAGACACATTTAGCATGAGTGTCAGAACCTCTCATTTTACGGCCACAAGAAATACATTTTTTAAATCTAGTTGGTTTATCCGCCACATTGAAAAAAAGAACCACAAGCACACAACAACAGCAGCAGCAGCAGCAACAGCAGAATTTTCAATAAGAAGAAAAATACCGGCAATGCTAACTAAGAAATACGCAGTCAAAGGCAAGGGCAGAGAGACAATTACCAGCAGTAACAATAAAGAACTACTAGGTTTTTTTTTTTTTAATTGGGAAGGGGAGGAAGCAAAAGAAATAGGTGTTAAACAATTATAGCTAACAAAGGGTAGAAGTAAAATTAGGAACAAGAGTAAAGTTTACACTTATCTGAGAACCTGAGCCAGTGAAACCATGTCTGAACTCAAAACACCATCCAATGAGACCTGAGGTAATGTTGGGGTTTGGAGAGGATTATGGGTAAGGGGAGGAGGCTTAGCTATGGATCCTAAGTCTGGAAAATGGCCGAAGTTGGATCAGAGGACAGATTTGAGACCCACTGGTTGAGGTACGAACAGGAAAGACAACATCAGATACAGGATTACAGTGCAATGTACATTTTTTCTTCTGCTGTCACAAATGAAAATTGTTTTAAATCTAGTTACTTTAATATGGCATTGTGCTACTGCAAGCACAGATACTCTTTTGCTAAATGTATTCAAAACATTCCTCATGTCAATCAGCATGTGGTCTTTAAGTCAAGCCTTTACAACCACAGCTTTCAACTTTCAGAAATCGGGGACAAAGCCAAAAAAGAATGAGACACAAGATGCAAACATCAGGGACAATTTTTAAATATCACTTTATACTTCAGTTAAAAACATACTAGAGCAACAGGTTTTGCAGTAAAATTGAATTTCATGAACAATAAAAATATGAAACTTTAATGTCTTGTACTGCTGACCTATTGTAATCCCCCAATGATGTACAAGAGAATCAAGCATTTTACAAGCAACAGGTCAAAAAAATGAGGCAAAATCAGGGATAGGTGAGAAGTATGTGCACAACTGAGACAGCTGGATCCAAAAGTCACACTTTCATAGGTTCATAGCTAAGTACTAGGCTAGCTGCCCTTGTGGGCCATTTTAAGCCTAGCCAATTTCAAACAGTACACCAGAGGGGCATAATACAGGATTGTTTCCAAAGTTAAGATGCATGCTGCAGTGCAAGGTGATATGTGCCCTAAGAAAAGTTCAGTTGCGGAAGGGTATTCACCACAACAGCACATGACATTGCAAGACAGCCTTGCTGAAGTGTAACAACTGAGCTCTTTTACCTGTCTACTCCTCACACTACTGCATAGTATCTCTGCCCCCGCCCCCATATAATGGCATCATGTGCATCATAGCATACTATCGTACTATTGTACTGGAGGCCACTGGTCTATAGAATAATATATTTGCCTATGCCATCTTCTCAGAAGCAATTACTAAAACTTGCCTGAAACATGTAATACACACCTTCACGGAAGATTACTGCAGCTAAGTACTAAATGGGCAGAAGTCTATTTCTCAAACTGTGCTCAGTTCAGTGGGTCACCTAAGTAAAGCTTTGGCTGAAACTCCAGGTCGGTGTGTGTGTGTGTAGGTTACTTAACTGATTATATTTATATTACCATGCCTACTGTTTGTTTTAAGTATTGCTTTTTCAGTCAGTGTGTGTTTGCGTGTTACGGGTTATTGAACTGTTCATATATTTGTATTAACAGGTTTGATGTTTGTTTTAAGTATTGTTTTTTTCAGTTCCTGTGTGTATGCATGCATGTGGATGTTAGGGGTAACTGAACTGATTATATGTTTTTATTACCAAGCCTGATATTGTACTGCTACTGCATCGTTTATTTAGGTATAAGGTCCCTTCTTGCCAAGCTTATTAATGCTTAACTTTTCTAATTCTTTTAAGACCTTCTGAGAAAGAGATCTATTGCAGCATCCAAAAGTTCTATATAAAAAAAAGGCTTCATTTTGAGCTATGCAAACCATGCTGTCTGGTTATTCCTGTTTAAAAATTCTGTTAAAGAGAACCCTCAGCAATAACTTGAATCAGGACTCCTACCTGTTCCTGGATTTCTCCCTAGTACTGCACCATGTAAGGGCTGGTAGGCTATACGGTAGCAAGTGGATGTACTGCTTTAACAAATATATCAAGAATTTTATTTTCTCCATCATCTGATATAAAAAACTTGCATACTTACATAAAGATAAGATATGCATTGGCAGTGTCATCTCTGTCACCTGTACAGCTAAAACGACCAGGAATTAGCCTGGATTACAAAATTTTCCTAGCCTACCTTAGCTCCTACTATTTTCCCATAATCTTCAGCTTCTAATGACTCCTCTAGAAATATCTTAAAGTATGTGTAAACGGAGCATTCAAAACAAGAACAGGAAGAAATAAACAGCCTAGAAGCAAGCTCCCAAGCAGGATTCGATAGTGATTCTAAACACGTAAGACCTGCACCTCTGATATCTTTTTGGATGCATGGAGATACAAAGTTAGAGCAAGGTGCCTTTCGTCAAAGAGGCAGACATGATAGAGTCTGACCTGCTCATAAGTTGAGGGACTAATTCTAGAACATCAGGAGACAGTGAGGGAGCCTATCCATAGGAGAACTGGCTTAACTTGAGATATTAGGAGCAATGAGAAACTGACTGGAATCACAGCCTTTTCTCATACTCTCACAGCCTCCCAAATAAGCTACCCCCCCCTTGCTTAAGTCACACACCACTGCCACACTACTGAAGTGGATGGCAAGTGCACCGGAGTGTGTGTCTGTGTGTGTTGGGGGTGGGGGCCTGGAAAGCCTGTAAGGTGAGAAGGGCTTTCGTTATTTCTAAAATGTTGATGGGCAGAATGACTTCTTGGGGCAACTTCCTCAACACATTTTCTCTAAATAATGCCTCCCCAGCCAGAGAGCAGGGGCACCCATGATCACAGTCATCCTAGGGTTTTAGGCTTGGAACGGTATGCAAAGAAATATGTGGGGAATATGTGGGAATTTCATGAAGTGAAAATGGATGACTCACAAATGGGAAGGTGAAGGAACTCCATGGAGTCATTGACAATCCTGATGTGCAAGTATATCCTGAAGGTCCAAAGACCACACCACACTCCTTCACACAGACAAGGAAGGACAGGCTGTACCAAATGCCATCCAAAATGGCTCTTTTATGACCCATTGATTTAGGCTGCTCAAATAGTGAATGGACTAGAAGTCTACTGTCTTGTCTGGCACTATGAAGAGTATTGAGTAGGTCTTGCTCTTTCTGATTGAGTGGAGCCTCCTTAATGGCTCTTTTTTGGAGGAAACTGTGCCACAAGTGGGGTGGGGTGCTGGGGAGAAAAGAAGACTGCAGTGTAGGTGGTAAAAGGAAGGGAATAAAGAGCCCCTAGATACCATGTCCCTTATCTATTTGTAAGGCATGACGGCCTCCCATGCAAAAAGATGGATGGACATATTACCCCAAAATGTCTCCAGAAGGAGGCAGGTAGGCAAAGTCTCAAGGAGTCTAGAGTTGCCCCAATGGGGGAGGACTGTGGGATTCCTGGATATTCTTCCAAATCTTATATTCCCTGAGAACATGGCAGTTCTAAACATTATCATATTGTACAGAGAGCTTACCAGAGACATTTAAGTTTGTTGAGGGTGCAGGAACAATATATGGCTTGAGCTATGCTCTGTTCTAGATTGTAAGCTTTATGGAACTAGAATTTCACCCTAAACTAGGTGACAGTATTTCTCTCACACTTGGTTTCCAACCATGGCTTTTATATAAAGTAAGATTTTGTTAAATAAGGCATTCGTAATTTTGGCCTTAGAGCTCTCTGCAAATTATATCAAGCATGACATCTGAAGGTGAAGCCTGTGCTTACTGCCCTAGATGATCCATGTCCTGCACTAACAGTGAAAAGTACGGTCTGGTCAGCTACAGTGGAAAGCTGACAGCAGGGAATGTGTCTTGGTTTTGTCTTCAGAGTCTGGCAACTCCTTCAGAGCACAGGTGGACTTGTCTAGCAGCTCCCTCTGGAATTGTACTGAGTAGTTTAGCACTCTTTGGAGAAGGTTTAGGATAAAAACATCCACTTTCATAATCTGTCTAGGGCCCATGACTCCTTGTTAGGCAGATAAATGGCATTGGACTGTGGCTTGCAATCTTTCTTGAATGCAGCCAAATCTATAATGACAGACCACCACTGGCTTTTGCTACAAGCTTGTTCAGTTCTTGGGTGGCCAAAGGATCTGGCTGGGTTGTTTTAGAATGGGTGCCACCACATCCGGGCTATTTCATGGATTATTTTCTAATCTGACTACATCCCAAGCTGAGGAGGGACTATTCACGATCACAACCTGGGGACTGTAGAGCCCCAGCCAGGATGCACTCAGACTCAGGAGAATCTGCAGGCCAATTTAGTCTTGATAAGCTCTAATATATCCTGGTAATCATCTACATCTGACATTGGAGACTCCACATGAGCATCAATGCACTTCCTCCTACACGTAACCTTGAGTTCTCAATCTATACAGGAAGAGACCATGGAGAAGGAAGACTGGAGTTCAAATGTAACCCAGGTCTCTAGTTGAGAACCCTTGGTTTCCCTGTCACAGGTTGGATGTGTATGGCAGATGCATCAGTGAGTGAGTGGGTGGATGGATTTGGTATAATGGTTAACATATTCACCACATAACCACAAGGTACAGGGTTTGGTATGATACCAAGAAGAGGGACAAAGTGTTGAGATGGTCTGCATTGTTTTATGATTTAGGCCCCCGATTTTCTTAGTGAGGAAACATTGTGGTTGTTCCACTTGTGACAAGTACATACTGAAAGGGGCATTATTCTCAACGATCATTCTAATAAGTGC
Source organism: Protopterus annectens (assembly GCF_019279795.1). Classification (NCBI taxonomy): domain Eukaryota; kingdom Metazoa; phylum Chordata; order Ceratodontiformes; family Protopteridae; genus Protopterus; species Protopterus annectens. Next base: position 1,160,059,957 of record NC_056747.1, on the reverse strand, counting down.
TGAGTACAGTGGAATGAATCCTGGATCTGGATGCCATACCTTTAGATATAAGCTGTGCAAAGAAAAAGGCCTTCATTACAACAGTGTATATGGTGAGATCAAAGGGCAGTTATTGTCATCATAGATTCTAAGTTCCTTGACAATGCGGTCAATTTTCAGGGGTGTGTTATCAATGTGATGATTACAAGGGAAGTCATGCTTGCCAAAGGATATGGATTATACTTTTTGACATTTTATTTTAGTCCATAGTTTTGACAACAGCTCTTTGGGACAGGCCCTCTGAGAGGATCATAGTGTCCTCTTGGCAGTTTAAGATGGCATCAAGTCTGCAGTCATCTGTGAACATGGTTAGCCACAAACCTTTAATATTAACTTTGTCCTCTGATAAGTAAATGCCAAGGAGGAGAGGGTCAAGGATTGAACCCCGGAGTATACTGCCTGACACAGGTCTTTTGGTGGAGGTACAGCCACCTACTCTTATTCCCTGAGTCTATTTATGAGCTGATTTGAAACCCAGTTTGTTATACAAGGATTTACATTTAGCTTGCAGGGTTTTACCTATGATATCAGTGTAGGATGGTGTTGAAAGCCTTTACTAGGTCTAGATATGTGGTGTGTACGGATACCCCTTCATCCATTGCTACAGTAACTTTTTTCAAAGAAGTCGACCAGGTTAAATAGGCAGGATCTGCCCTTGATGAATCCAAACTGACTTGGATCAAGAGTCTGTAGGTTATCTATAGCCTTATTTATTAATAATAATGATCCTTTACATAGCCTTACATGTAAGACTGATCAGGCTTACATGTCTATAATTACTTAAACCTACTGAAGCCCCTCCTTTGTGCAAGGGAATGTCTGTTTCTGTCCTCCATTCATTCAACATGCAGCTTGTTTTGAGACCAACACTGAATAGCCTCTGTAGAGGTTTGACAAGTCATATTTCAGGCTGACCAGCAAGCAGCCTAGTATATTATCTGGCCCAAAAGAAGTAGTGCTCTTGGTCTTAGTGCATTGCATACTTGTTCTTGACAGATTTGAGGAGGGTATAGATGAGGGTATTTGATAAGAATATTGGAGGAAGGAGGGGTGAAGTTTGAGCAATATTTTCCTGGAAGCAGACTGGCAATGTTCTCTGGGTCACAGTATGTGATATCATTTACTTTTAGCTTTGCACATTGCTGGGCATTGTTTATGAGGTTTCTAACACAGTTTAAGCATTATTTGTGGTTATCCTTTACCTGGGTAGTTATTTTTAACTCATATCTGGCTTTGGATGATTTGATCAATGTCTGGAGTTCCTTGTTTAGTTTAGCAACAGTGTTTTCGGCATCTTGAGAGTTAAACTTATTCTGTGTGCAACAAATGTTATTTTTTTTGTACAGAATCTGTTTATAGTGGGGTTCCATCACAGGGGGCTAGTTTTGAATTTGACATTGTATTTATTTTTGAGGGAACAGATGCACCTATGCAGCTATTTATATGTGCACAGAATTTGACAGTAAAGGATTCTGCATAGGCTGCAGAGTTATCAAGATGGAAGCGGCTTTTAAATTTAGCCAGGTTATCACGCAGCACTAGCTGATTAGCCTTAGCTGAAAACCGAATACCAAAGTATTTGAACCTGCTTCAGGCTTCAGTCTTATGGTTAATTTGACTTATCTGTGGTTTGATGCGACCAAGCAGGAAGGTACTACTGGTGAGGAGCACTGCTGCCCCATATTGGTACAGACAAAATCCAAGACTCTGTCACTCATGTTTGGGGTGCAGACTAACTGATCTAGGCAGTTTGTATTGATGAAGTCCAGAAATGTCTGGGCTTACATACTTGAGGATGTATAAGTCACCCAGCTTATGGAGGGGTAGTTGTAGTCTCCCAGGAATAAGGAGTTTAACTTAATACATAGGGACTCCATAATAGTAAACATGATTAGTTAGATATGCAGTTGGTAGGGCAAGAAGATCCTATAATTAGCTATGATATGATGTGGGTCAGTAAGTTGGACATGGAGGATTTCCAGGTTGTTACATTGTCTAACAAGTCTGGCAATGAAAATTCTTTAAGGATAGGGAGACACTGCCTTCTTATGTGCCCTTGTCTAATGTGGTGGGTCTGAATGTGTGAATGGCATTGAAACCCTGCACTGATGGAATGCGTCTTGAACCAGGTCTCTCTGATGATGCATATGTTAGTATTTTCCAGGGTAAGGAATGTTTGTAGATACTGGAATGTTTTGTTAAGGCTCCCAGTGCTGGTCAGCAATACTTTATTATTATCTAAATTCTGTTTTGTTATGCTGGAAACTTTAGAAGACTAACATTGCCTAAAAATGTACTATGGGGGTGGGCAAGGAGTGTACCAACTCTCCCTAGACTGATATATATTATACCCCCATGAATGGCACAAGAAGTTAAGCCAGTTGTAGAAAACAATAATCTTAGTGATGGTAGAATGCTGCTCAAGGCTAAGTTCGTACCAGCTTCAGACATGTATTCCTAAGGTTCCATCGTGCCTTTCTTCATACAGTCCAGGGAGGTATGTCTTGAGTCATTTACACCCATATGTACTATGACCATACCTCTGAAACAAGGACAAAAGTGCTTGCATAATGTGTTGAATTCTGGCACCTGATAAGCAACTGACCATGACCCTCTCCTTGCACAGCCTGCATCAGTGTGTCTCACTATGGAATCACCTACACTAGGTTACTGGACTGTATGGATGTTTGCCATATGCGGTTTTGAACTGAGTTTGTGTGACTTTTAGATGTGTATTTCGTGGAGAGTGCTGCCTGTTTTGTGTGTCTGTGAGGCTGCTGTAGGTGCCAGTTCCTTAGGTTACTTTAAGGAGACCTTTGTGGTTTAGGTTAAGTTACTTTTAAAAGCCTCAGGCTATGAAGATCTCTAGGTCTGTTTTGAGCCGTGTATGCATTGTTTAGTGCGGTGTTATGTGGTAATGATCACCTCTTTATTTGTTGTGTTTTTTTGTGAGAGCTTTGCATCCACACTGCACAACTATATTTCTTGCACACCTGTGTCCTACTGGTTTAAGTAGTAGGTGGTTGTCAGTAAATATGAGACAATTGATATAGTGTCTCTGGATGTCCATTTCAATCTGGCTGGCTACAGAAATGGTTGGAAAGTGCAAATTCATGGTTCAAGGTGCTTACTAAGGTAGACTCTAGGAGAAGTTGTGCCTATGAAGTTTGGAGCTGATTTACTGGAGGTGCTATCTGTCTAAGACAAACAGTCTAAGTCTACACATGAAAAGCAAAGTGCCAGCTAGCTGAAATTAGAACCTCTTTGCACAAGTACTATTTAAAGTACTCTATGCTGTAGCCCAGAAGTTAGTAGTTTATTGGCCATTTTGGGCTAATTTCTCTCTCTTTCCTTTCCCTGCTATAAAAAACGCATTTGCCCGTTTTTTTTTGCACTTGTATTCAGCTCAGCAAGTGCCTGCCAGGTGTCTTGCAGAGTTCTACAGCAGCAGAGAGACAAGAGAGAGACTTTGGAGTGATTAAGTATAATTTTTCTGCATTTTCTTGCGGTCTGCCTAAAACGCAGATTTGTTTTAGCGTTTCTGTGATTTAAAAAGCTTGTTTCTGCTACATATTGTACTTATTTGCTGCCTGCACTTGAACTAAGTCATTTTTGTGTTTAAATAATCTGTTTTAAATGTTGTAGGGTACACACTAAAGTGCAATAGCCATTTCTGTGCATTTAAAAAGTGGTTTTTTTTTTATTTTATCTGCTTTATTTTCTGGAAAAAAAAAAAGGTTTCCTGCCTTTCTGAACTAGTATAGCCCAGTTTTCAGGTTACTGCTGAATTCAGGGCTGTGTCACAAGTTTCTGTGTTTCCATACCTTACTTGGATAGAAGGAAGTTTCTCTGTTCACCAGTGAGAGACGGGAGTTTTGAGCAACTTATCTGCCCCTGGAGGAGTGGTTTCAGCCCAGAAGTTAGTAGTTTATTGGCCATTTTGAGCTAATTTCTCTCTCTTTCATTTCCCTGCTATAAAGAACACATTTGTGTGGTATTCTGCACCGGGCAGCTAGGGTTAAACTATTCCTGCCTCCACGAAGTGTACTCTTCAATTTTCCCCTTGGAAATAGACAAACTTTCAACTTAAGCACTCAAGCCATTAATTTCACAGCCCAGCACTTGGTCAGAACTCATAACAAGCACTAATTAACCCTAGCACTAGACCCCCCCTATACTGTCCAGAAGGACAAGGCTCTCTGTCCCTACCAGTCAATCAGTAAAACAGCTCACTTTACCTATTTAGGCATGTCCAAAGGGCAGTTTCAGGTGTACTCTCCAGTCCAAATGGTGAATCTGGGCATTTTGAGGCAATGTTACACATCCTCTCCTCCTACCACCAAACACTAATATATGCGAGAGATGCAATAATACAGCCAAACTGGAGGCAAAGCTCTCTTAACCCAAGACTGGAACTGACAGTCAAGCGGAGAAGGGAAATACTTGCGACGCACCATCAGTCTCACACAGACCTACTAAACCAACACCGGCAAATAACACGCATAAATGCACAAAAACATACTAGGAGGCTCTAAATAAAAATCTGCAAAAGCAACAGAAACCCAAAGCAGACACCCAAGCAACCTCCACACCCCATCACAAACCATGAAACACATACTTCACATAATCAGTGTGCCACGCAATCACAGCCCTTAAGGCAAAATAACATATCCAACACACTAGTAATAGGCGACTCTATAGTCAGACACACTGATGTTCCACTAACTAGGCTGGACAAGGAGAAGGTTACAGTTAGCTGCCTGTTGGGCACCAGGAAACGTCACATAACAAAAGCACTCAGGTCGCTCCAGAACAAGTACAAATACAACTCTGTCATTGTCCATGTTGATGAGAATGACCTGAGACATACCTCCCTGGACTACATGAAAAGAGACATGGAAGAGCTCTCTGATCACGTAGCCCAGGCCGGTATGTCCCTGACCCTGAGTAGCATCCTGCCCTCACCAAGAATGATGCCACAGTATACAGAAAAAATTATCATTTTCAACAATTGGCTAAGTTTCTGGTGTCATTCAAAGGGGATCCAGTATCTGTCCACCTGGGATGACATGCTTGACGAGCCATGTTGCTTCGCAAGAGATGGCTTGCACTTGTCACTCTTAGGCTTTCAAAGCTGGCCAAGGCTTTTGCCGCCCCCATAGTGCCTTTTTTAGGCAAGGCTCAAAAGGCAAACCCACTACCATAAATAGCACAAGTAACCAAAAACTCAGGGTAATGCTACTCAACGCCAGAAGTCTAAACCTCAAAATGCATGCACTCGAGGCACTCCTCAGTATGGAGAACATCGATATCTGTGCAGTAACAGAAACCTGGTTTAAGGCTCCAGAGAGCACCCCAGCACTACCAGGTTATAACTCATACCATACTTTTCGGCCACAGAACCCGGACCGAAACACAAAAGGCGGGGGTGTATCCATATTCATCAAGGATACCCACACCTCCAGGTTAGTGGCACAGCACAATGCCTCAGAGATCATCCATATGCAACTGACGGGCAAAACTACAATTCAAATTGTAGCTTGCTATAGATCACCCACCATGTCCCAGTACCCCCATTCCGTGTTTCTGGAGACACTGGAAAATATGAAGGTCCTACCAAACACCCTAATATTGGTTGATTTCAATTACCCAAACATTAACTGGGAGAACTACTCAAGTACTAACTCCCTTGCCCAACGCTTCCTAGAATTTATAAACTTGAAAGCCCTGGATCAACTGGTCAACACCCCCACCAGAGGTAACAACATATTGGACCTAGTCATCACCAACATGGGTGACCGGTGTTCCACACCGGAGGTCAACCCCTCACTGGTTAGATCAGACCATAGACTAATCACTCTGGATATCCACATTCCGCCAATCAAGGAAACCACCGTGAAAAACTTTTCAAAAGCAAACTTCACGTTACTTAAGACTGAGGTGGAAAGGTTCACAGCCCCCATGCTAAAGGACAACTCTGTCCAAGTTGCTGAATCCTTTACTAATGCACTCTACGGGCACCTACAAGAATGCATGGATCATGCTATCCCAAACAAAACCAAGACTCACTCCTCCAAGAAAAGGAAACCATTCTGGTGGACCCCTGCCATAAACAAGCTATACAATAGAAGGAGGAAACTAGTACAGAAGATCGTAAAATCCCAAGAAGGAAAGACATCCCTGATCAGTATCAGCAAGAAACTAGGATCCCTCATAAATTCATCCAAGGCTAGCTTTGAAAGAAAAATTGCCATGGACTCCAAAGATAACCACAAGGCATTGTTTAGCTATGTCAAGAACCTAAGTGGCAATTCTCAGATCTGCTTGGAGTTAGTGCAGAATGGCACAAAATACACTGAACCAACTGATATTGCCAACATTCTTGCAGACAGGTTTAGTGCAGACTTCACCCCCAACTCGGCCCCTAAAAGGCACATAACCACACCACAAGAATGTAGTGCCCCTGAAATCACAGACACTCGGGTTAAAACAGCCCTCTCCAAAGCCAAAAACACAGCATCAATGGGACCAAACAGTGTCCCAGGCTGCGTCCTACACGAGCTCAAAGATGAACTAATCCCTCATCTAAACACACTGTTTAAACTCAGCCTCTCCACAGGCTACGTGCCACAGAGTGGAGCACAGCAACGGTTATTCCGCTCCACAAAGATGGAGCCACAACAGACCCAGGGAACTATCGTAGGTTCATAGGTTGGTACTAGGCTATCGGCCCTAAGGGCTATGCAAGCCTAGCCATAACAATTCCCTGAAAATTTTTTCTCACAATGTTTACTTCTCTGGGCCCCTGTCTAGCAGGGTGACTGACATGATCCCCGGGGTGAATTTCCTATCTCCCATCCAATCATCAAGCTTCCTTTTGAAGAGGGCCAATGAGGTGCTCTGCTTGACATGTACGGGCAGTCTATTCCAGAGTATGGGGAGTCTCTGGGTCAGGAACCTATCCCTCCAACATGTTTTGTTCAATGTGATAAGGTTTAGATCCCTGGAGCATGTGGTTCTGAGGGATTGGGATTTCTTTAAGTGGAGCATGTCCAACAGCTCAGGGTTTGACATGGCCTTGTATGTTAAGCAGAGATTGCCTCTGAGTAAACGATATGCCACAGAGTATAGCTGGAGTTTTTTTTAGACGGTCAGCATATGGCATCTGCTTTAGGCCTGTGATTCTTTTAGTGAGGTATTTCTGTGGCCTTTTCAGCTGTTGCAGATGTCTTGTGAGGTACACACCAAATGGGGCATTATACTCTATAATGGGTCTAATGAGGGATGAGTACAGTGGGACAATGACCTCTTTTCTGGAAGAAAAGCCCTTAGTGATGAGGTGTGCCACATAGAAGGATTTCCTGACTGTTTTGGCGATAAGCCCTATAAGCCTGACTAGCTTGGTCTGCAAAGCTATGGAGCGGATCATCATGGATCTCATTAACAGAGACATTGGGAACCTCCAAACACTGGACCCTACCCAGTTCGGCTTTGTTAAGGGCAAATCATGCGTCCTAAACCTGGTGGACTTCTTTGAGACAGTTACCAAGGCTATAGACGAGGGAAAGGTGGTCCACACAGCCTACCTAGACCTCGCAAAGGCCTTCAACACCATTCCCCACTCAGGTATTATAGACAAGCTCACCAGCCTGAACATAAACCCCTACGTCACAAGATGGGTTGCCAACTGGCTCACGGACAGAACCCATATAGTAAGAGTTGCGGGAGCTAGATCTGACTCTAAACCGGTTACAAGTGGCATTCCCCAGGGCTCAGTCCTAGGACCCCTCCTGTTCGGCATATACTTCTCAGAGGTACAGGCAAGCACAGGAGGACTATGGCTGACCAAGTTTGCAGATGATTGCAAACTAGGGGCTATAATTGACTCTCCGGCTGACACAGACATCCTCCAAAAGGATCTTACTGAGACAGATACCTGGTGTCGAAACCATGGCTTCAAGCTAAATGCTAAAAAGTGCATAGTCATCCCCTTTGGAAAAAACAAAGTACCCACAAACTACCACATAGTTGGTAGCCCCCTAAATACGGAAGACGTAATAAGGAATCTGGGGACCAAAGTAGATAGTAACCTCTCCTTTGATAATCACATTGCCAAAGTGGTTAGAAAATCCTTCTATGTGGCCTACCTAATCACAAAAGGGTTTGCATCCAGATCGAAAGAGGTCATTGGGCCCCACTACGCATCACTCATCAGACCCATCATAGAGTACAATGCCCCATTTGGGATGTACCTTACAAGACACCTGTAACAACTGGAAAGACCACAGAAGTACCTCACCAAGAGGATCACTGACCTCAAGCAGATGCCCTATGCAGCTTGACTGAAGAAACTCCAGCTGTACTCGGCTGCATACCGCCTACTCAGAGGTGATCTCTGCCTGACATACAAGGCCATGTCCAACCCAGAATTGATGGACATGCTCCACCTAAAGAAAACCATATCCCCTCGAGCCACACACTCCAGGGATCTAAACCTCACCACAACAATAAATAGGATGTGCTGGAGGGATAGATTCCTGTCCCAGACACTTCCCATGCTTTGGAACAAGATTCCAATCTACATTAGGCAGAGCTCCTTGCTAACCCTCTTCAAGAGAAACCTTGACGAGTCGATGGGAAACAGAAACTTTACCCCAGGGATCACTTCAATGGTTCTGCTGGACAAAGGCACAGGGAACTAATCTAAGGGGGCGGCGAATGCCAACACATTCCGGCTAGGCTTATAAATGCCTTAGGACAGATAGCCTAGTATTAACCTATGAACCTAAAACTTTGGTGCAGAAGGACCTGTCTTCATTACATTTGTTTCCTTTTCCTCCTCATCTACTCCCAGTTATGTTACCAACTGTTTTAAGGACAAACAATTCCCAGCAGTGTCCTCAACTGATGTTGATAGAGGCCTTGTGTTAACAGTCACTGACATTTTAGGATATTAGGACTTCCTCAGGTGCTGACTGCACCATAAGTGCTTTCAGCATAGGTACTAATTCTGATGTCTCTATGCCTATCTTTGGTGTTGAAGATGTGTGTCAAGCCTCCAAAGTTGGCTTTAGTGCTGTCTCATACCTTGGGGTCACATGCATTTGAGTTAGAGGAGGCCAGAGTAAACCATGTAAAGATGATAGAAACCTGAATGAGACAAGAACTGTGTAGAGAACTCATCAGAGTCTTCTGCTGTAATCAGCTTTGTCTTTTGCTTACAGAATATCAGAAAAATAGGTGAATCATGCATGGAATAACAAGTCGTTTTCCATTCTCACACTGACCTTTTTTACAAAAATGAACATCCAACTGGTTTTGGAGTTTACACTTAGAAAGCATTATGAAAGAGGATGAAAGGAAAGCGGTTGGGGTGAAAGCTCACTAAGAATGAGTTTGTTTTAGCAGCCTTTGGTCTTAGGCACTGTACCAATGGTTAACTATAGCAGTCAGGCGTAACTTATTATTGCATCACTGGAAACAATCTAGGAAAGCAACGTATGCCTGCATGCTGTACATTACCATCACCCATTATTATGTACAATCATACTCTTTTTCACAATACTTGTATTTGTTGTGTTTCTTATGTGGAACTATTTTACTCCACGCTGCTGTGTAAAAGGAATTTTTGCTACTCTCCAGCTAGCCATTATCAAATAAAATCTAAAATATATAAAATAAACTTTCTTTGTCATTTTTGGCAATTCATCAACTGCAGGTTTTCTTCCTAAAATTCCACTTCATTCAAAGTTCCAAGCAACAGCTGTTTTATTTTGCTGCCTGCTTCTATACAACAGGCCACTGGATGGCAGTATTGCTACAGTATAAAAGCGCCAACATAAGAACCTAGTTAAAATCTACAAGCCTCGAAAGCATAAAAGCAAACAGCACATAGCACTACAAAGAACCTAAGTGTTGAAAACATTAAAAAATGTAGTAGTACATTATCGACCACCAATAGCAAGTACACAATGAAAAAATTTCCCACACCAGCACCAGTTCAGTAGTGTGTGGACATAATTTCTCAATGCCCCAGAAAAAGCTCCTATGGCAAGTTGGTGAGAAGCCATCTCTTGTCAAATTCATGCAAGGAATAACTACATTTTTTGGGCTGTATGAAATCTGATTAAGCCTACCTGATGGTGAAGCTTAAGGTAAATCATTCCATTTCTAGATTCCTGAAGTCCTCCAGGAGATGTTTCGTTGCATGGATGTTTAATAAACAGGCATCATGATAAAAGTATATGTCAGCACCCTTTAATAGCCTCTATGGCTGCAGTCAAGCACTTGGAAAAAACTGGGGGCTACAGTGAGACCAAGGGGGAGAGCAGCAAATTTAAAGTTATCCTTGACGGTATAAATTCGAGGAACCTCCTGGTTGAAGGAAAAGATGGAACAGATCAAAAAGGCACCCTTGAGATCAAATGTTAGTAGCCAGTGTCCCTCAGAAAAGAGAGGAATAAGAGCTGCTCAAATGGTTGTCAGCCGTTGAATTCTGTCCCTAAGCAACGGATACAAAAAACAAAAGCTGGATGAATGATCTACTTGAGAATGAGTATCAGATAGAAGCACCCCCTCCCCCCCAAATGAAAATGTGTAGGGGAAAGGAATAGTCACTGAGCTGCTTAAGGTTCAAAGTGGGATTGTCTATTAAAAAAGACTGAAGTTATGTGAGGTATTCACCATAACAATGCATCTTTAAGACACGTTCTGGCAGCAACACATACAGAATTCTGCCTCCACAGGTCTAGGACTGCTCAACAAAACTTTCTTCAGCACCGGAAGAGTCCCAAGGGTGGTGTGAAGGCGGCAGCCTCCCCAGTTGCTAGTACACAAATAAGAAATGCACTTCAGTACTTTGTGTGTAGTAAAGCTGCTACTCACTGACCTTGTCTGTCTCACATGCAAACTCCTTCCAGCCTTCAGGCAACAGGGAGGGTGACATGCTCCCACCAGGTATAAGATGGTACACAGTGTAGCAAGAAAGCTAAAATGAGACCAACACATTTATGTAACAGGAAAGGTGGAATTATACCACTATTTCTATAAGATTGTATTTCCTAAAGATGCAGCCTCATATTTCTAACTTATGCTTCCTCCAGGTTAACATATGCTTTATGTCTAGGCATTGAATCAACTATGGTGCAGAACGCCCTACTGATCACCCCTCAACTGGGACTAGTCAGCCCATTTGTGGGTGGTGCAAGGTCAAAGAGTGGAAATCTTAATCTTGAGACTCAATGACATTACCATGACTCTAATGGACACTGTCCAGGATCAGGAAAACGGCTTCAGCAGATCAACCACTGATGGCATTTGCATCCTGGAATGACTCCCTCAAGTGAGAAAGACAGGAGCAAGTTTCACTGGTCCCCTCCCCTGCCAAAATGGAGGTCTGTTGTAGGCCAGACTTTACTATTCAAGGACAAGTTCAGCCCCAATGTTTTTTGTAATGGACTTGCTTCTGAAGGGCTGAGCCTAGGTTTGCCTTCTGAGCTGTGGTCACTGAGGTGAAGCGTGGCTTATGTCTGGACTACATGAAGTACTCTTCCCCACTTGTTCAGGAAAGCCACTGGTCATGAGGTAGGCCAACAGCCTTTCTCATTAAATTCCAATGACTGACAGTATGAGTCTCAACTTGTGGCAGTATTTACCATTATGTTGCTTTTCAAACCACAATGGCAATATCAGTTACAAATCTAGATTGCTTACCTGATGGCCACAGGGGCAACTGGCAAGTTTGTAAGGCTGGGAGCTCTGGAACTGCATAACTAGAAAAGAGAATGAAGGATTCAAGACTATAGTAGTTTATATATTGAAGTTTTCTCCCAACTACAAGGTTCAGCATTCTCAGGGTTCGCATATAGCAGGTGTGTGTGTGTGTGTGTGTGTGTGTGTGTGTGTGTGTGTGTGTGTGTGTGTGTGTGTGTGTGTGTGTGTGTGTGTGTGCGTGTGTGTGTGGACTGTACTCCCACCCCAGTCATGGGGTGCATGAGGGGGTGAAGTCCCCCTGTAAAGCAACTTTGAAAGGTAACAGCAACTTTTCTGTTTGAATCCCAGCATGTCTTTTGATATGCTAGGATTCCCACGTTTGACAGGGAATGTGTTACAGGTGCTTTTACTTCAAAATGTGATTAGTCTCTGTGAAGGCTGCCAGCCTAGCCAGATAGAATTGTGCAGATAATTCTATCATTTGTAAATATGAATGTTGAACTACAAGCTTGTTTTTTTTAATGAAAGAATATACTGTTACATGTGGAACTGGAAATAAATGTGACAACAGTGTACTCTTCTTACCAAAGTAAAGCCTGTGGTGACCCTTTGAAATGGACAGTGGTGCCGAAAAGTCTAGATGAAGAAATTCTTTCTATTGTTTTATCCAAGAGTTAAATTGCTAGATTTAAACATGCAAATGTATTTTTATTGCTTTGTTCCTGACCAGCTGCAAGATAACAAAAGGGAGATGTTACGAATGTAAATGCAGTTAATGTGTAGCCTGGGAACTCCAGGAAGTGTAAAAAGATGCAATATTTATCAGAACTGCAATAGCAATTTAAACAGAGAGAATCAGAAGGCATTAAGCATTTTTGTCTGGATCATACAACTCACAGCACTGCCTCTTGCTCACATGTAAGTTATCTTAGACTTTTATAGGTTCATATGTAGGTACTAGGCTATCAGCCCAAGGGCCTACGTAAGCCTAGCTAACAAGGTTCTCTGGCTTACGCCACCCAAGAAAGTTATTTTCCTGTGCCACTGTTGAGCAGAGACAAAGAAGTGATCCCCGGGGTGTATTTCCTACAGGTTCATTTTAGACTAGCTAGGAACTATAAAGATCAGACTAAGTGTTTTTTCTGTGATGTCAGAACTGTACTACTGATTTATTTTAAGTGTTTGTGTGATCTCTAAACTTTTGACTAGCACTGACTGTGTAGTAGAAATTATTGTCTTGTGGTTTTAATTATTTATTATTAAATATTTTAAAACCTTTTAATGGTGGCTGGGTTTGTGTAGAGATAAGTTAAGCTCTAAGAGTACATTGCATGTATATAAGGATCCTGTACCAAGTCACTCTAATAAGCCTTGAGACTGTTTAGTCACATCAACCAACTGGATAATAATATTGCACAGTAATAACTGGACACCCTTTTAAGGGCCTTTGGGTAGCTGATAATATTAGCTGGGTGGTGGCAGCTGGTACTACCGTATAGTCTGGGTAAAAGGGGCACAGCTGGAGAACCTGTGTTAGCCTTCCCCAGAAGTATCTATGTGGTTGTATAAACTCTTATCTCAAAATGTGTGTGTCAGCTACTTGGGCAGGGACACGAAGCACTGGTTGGACAGGGAGGGTGCTGGAGATTTTAGCTTGTCCAGCTGGCTGAGATCTGGACCCTATAGCTGTGCCAGTGGGGAGTCTTATTGGGGACCTGGAGAGCAAGGGAGTGACTAGCCCCGAACTGACTGTGATCTATGTGTGCTCTTAAGGGAAATTGCACTTTACTGTGTGTATTTATCCTTTCCTCATATGAGACGCGCTCTCTGGTGTTAGTGGTGAGGATTGAGGCTCCTTGATTGCTGGGCCAGGGCATGGGCGTCACATATTAATTGGTGGCACTGGTTGGGATATCCTCACATACTAATTGTTTGGCAGTGGTGGGATATCCACATCACATATTAATTAGTTGGCAAATACTAATTGGCATGTAGTGGTGTGGGTAGAGTGAAGAGTTCAGATCACAATTGTTTTATTTCTTTTGTTAGCTTAGTTAGTCAGGGTAAGCAGGCAGCATGTCACCAGAGGAGTATGGAAAGCTGACAAGGAGCCAGCTGGCGGAGATGTGCCAGGCTAGGGGACTGGTGGATGGAAACCCGACTAAGGCAGACCTGATTGCAGCCTTGGTTACAGCTGCATCAGGAAACAGCAACCAGGAGGACAATCAGACTGGCAGTGGAGATATTATTCCCTCGGAGAATGGACAGCTCAACCTTTCTGCAGTGGACTTAAAAAAAAAAAAAAACAGCTGGAGCTAAAGAGACTTGAGTTGGAGGCCAGGCATGTGGAATTAGAAGCAAATGAGAGACTGCGAAGTTTTCAGGCAGAGGAGAATGAGAAACTGTTACGTCTGCGAGCTGAGGAACAAGAGAGGCAGAGGCAGCATGAGTAGGAGATGCTAACTCTTCGTCAGAGTCATGGAGGTAATGGGGAAGGGAGTAACTGGACCCCAGAAGCACAACAGGTCAGTAAATGTCTTCCGCAGTTTAAAGAGGGGGATAATTTTGATAGTTTCAATCATATGTTTGAGAGGGTATGTAAACAGTATGAAGTTGACCAAGGGCTCTGGGTACGGTTCCTGACCCCCTTACTCCATGATAAAGCTGTAACTGTTCTGACCAAAATGTCTGAGATTGCATGTTTTGATTATACTGCTGTAAAGAAATATATTTTAGAACTGTTTAAGCTAACACCTGAAACGTATAGGAAAAAGTTTTGTGAGGATAGATGCAAGGCAGATGAAAGTGTGTGTGAATATGTTGCTGAACTGAGTACTTATTTCCATAGGTGGGTGAGTGGATGTCAGGTCACCACTTCTGAAGGGCTGGCAGACCTTTTGGTTAGGGAACAACCCCTTAGCACTTTGCCTGAGGACATGAGGATCTGGTTAGCTGATAGACAATGTGCTACTTCAGATGAGTTGGGGAAGAAGGGAGACTTATACCTGGCAAGCAGGGCAGCCCTGCACAGGAAGGGGACCCCCAGTACTGCTCATGGGTCTGAAGGAACCCATGATGGGCAGCACAGACTGCCACAACAGAATCTGCCAGTAGCAGAGGAAGCCACTAGTCCAGGTATACGTCCAGGAGCTAGGGTTAAATGTTTTGAATGCAACCAGTGGGACCATGTGGCATACAGGCGTCCACGGAGGCAAGGTGGGGAACCAAATTTTAGGGAGCCAGTAAGTGGGAAAGACAAAATGCCAATAGTAGGTTGTCTTGAGACAACAGGGGTACTAAACTACCATCCTGCAGATGTCCTGAGAGGGAAGGATTTGGATAAGGCAGTACAATGTGCTTATGCAGTTACATGTGGTCATGCTAGGAGACAAGCACGTGGGTCTTGTAGCCTGCGGGAGACCCAGACAGACTGCATACTTGCAGCCAGGACTGGTGAGGTGGTTACTTCAGGGAGGGAGCTACTCTGTAGCAGTGAGATTGAATGTGAGCCACAGCTGCTTGTGGGTACTGATGGTCTCTTGGACAGAGTGACTGCAAAGGTAGAGGTGAGTAGTAGTACCCAGGCTGACAGTGAGGCACCACTGTCAGAAGATGCCTGACTTTCTGTGGAAGTGAAGCTGGGAAGGGTTACAAGGAGAGAGTTGAGACAGGCTCAGCTCTCAGACCCTACATTGCAAAGCCTGAGGCAGGTAGCTAAGGAGGGACCTAATTCTCAAGGAAAGGGGGAATCTGTATACTGGGACAAAGGGTTACTATACAGAGAGTGGACCTCTGAGGGAGGGCTAGAAGGTGAGAGAGTACAGCAGTTGGTAGTGCCCAAAGCCTACCGTCTGGCACTTCTAGCCATAGCCCATGATATTCCCTTTGCAGGTCATATAGGCATAAAACCTACAAAGAGGCATATTATGCAAAACTTCTATTGGCCTGGAATTTCCTGAGATGTAACAGGGTACTGCAGGACCTGTGAGCAGTGCCAAAAGGTAGGCAAGGCAGGAGACAAGGTGAGAGCTCCTTTGATACCTTTGCCTGTGATTGAGGAGCCATTTCCGAGGGTAGCTATGGGTATTGTGGGTCCTCTGAGTACCCCAAGTTCCACAGGGAAAAAGTATATCCTGGTGGTAGTGGATTATGTTACATGATACCCTGAGGCAGTGGCTTTGCCCTCCACTGAGATAGAGAAGGTGGCAAATGCTTTGTTAGAGATTTTCAGCAGGGTAGGTTTCTCAAAAAAAATATTGACTGACAGAGGTGCCAATTTTATGTCAGACCTGCTGGCTTGTCTGTGGAAGTCCTGTGGGGTGAAGCACATGAAGACCACCCCCTACCATCCCCAGACTAATGGTCTTGTTGAGAGGTTAAACTCTACAATCAAGTCCATGCTACGGGCATTTGCATATCAGTTTAAGAGGGAGTGGGACAAATATTTGCCCCATCTGTTGTTTGCTTACAGAGAGGTTCCCCAGGAATCCACAGGTTTTTCACGCTTTGAGTTGCTGTATGGGCATAGGGTGAGGGGACCTCTAGATTTAATTTGAGATGAGTGGGAAGGTGAGTGCGAGTCTCACAAGGAATCTGTTGTGGCATACATCCTAAACCTATGGAAAAGGCTCAGGGAACTCATGGGCTTGGCCCAGGAGAACCTGGCAGAAGCCCAACAACAGAAAAGGTGTGGTATGACAGGAATGCTCGAGCTAGAGAGTATGCTGTGGGGCAGCAGGTAATGGTTCCCATTCCTACCAGACACAACAAGCTGCAAGCAGCTTGGGAGGGACCCTACATGGTGGTAAGAAAGGTAAAAAAAAGCTATGTCTTACCACAACGTTCCATCTGTGTTGTAGATCTTTGTTCATTCATTACAGCTAGGACCTTGGTTCCGTCCTTGGAGCCGATACGGCCGTTGCCCAGCTTGCTCAAGCCAAAAACTCTCAGCTAAGACCTACCTATAATGCCCCTATCCTAGTTACTCCAGATCGAGTTTGCCCACCCTAGATAAAAGATGTAGTAATAGAAAAGATAGTAGGAGGCTCTGTCTGAGCAAATACCCTAACCAGGAGTTCCTAAAGTGCACCAGGGGTTCAGGCAAGGGGAAGGAGGGTGGGAAGTAATGAATGAACAAAGATCTACAACACAAATGAAACATTATAGTAAGTGGTTGCCGCGCATATATCATCCACAGAGGCTCTGTAATGAAAAGCTACAGAAGTAGCCATAGATCTGGTAGAATGAGCTTTTATTCTGAAAGATAAGGATAGCTTATGCTGTTGGTAGATAAAGGTAATGATGTTTCAAAGCCAAGAGGATAAAGTCACTTTGAAAATGGGTTTACCCAATCTGGGTCCTGCAAAGGCCACAAACAACTGATCTGTTTTCCTGAAAGATTTAGTCCTGTCTAAATAACAACAAAGCTTTATTAGAATGCAGAGGGAAGAAAACTGGCAGGTCAATAGATTGGTTAATAGAAAAGCCAGAAATGACCTTGGGCAAGAAAGAAGGGTCAGTACGAAGGGACACCCAATCCGTGTGGAAGATCGACACTCAAGGCCTGCAGCTCACATACACTTCTCGCTGAGGTAAGTGCTACTAGAAGTATGGTTTTCCATGACAAAAATTTCAAATCACATGAATCAAAGGGTTCGAAGGGAGAACCTGTGAAAGAGTGAAGCACCAGAGTCAAGTCCCAGGGTTCTAAGGGAGGCTTGACTGGAGGTTTAACATGTAATACTCCCTTAAAAAATGGTCTTGTATAGGCGGTGTGACATAACTGAAGAATTATCAAGACCATTGTGAAAATGAACCTGTGCCAGCCTTCCCCAGAAGTATCTGGTGTGATTGTATAAATTCTTATCTCAAAGTGTGTGTGTGTCAGCTAATTGGGCAGGGACACAAAGCACTGGTTGGACAGGGAGGGTGCTGGAGATTTTAGCTTGCCCAGCTGGCTGAGATCTGGACCCTATAGCTGTGCCAGTGGGGAGTCTTACTGGGGACCTGGAAAGCAAGGGAGTGACCAGCCCCGGACTGACTGTGATCTCTGTGTGCTCTTAAGGGAAATTGCACTTTACTGTGTATATCTATCCTTTCCTCATATATGAGATGCCCTCTCTGGTGTTAGTGGTGAGGAATGAGGCTCCTTGATTGCTGGGCCAGGGCATGGGCGTCACAGTCTGTTCCTAAAACACATAATTACTTGTTGATCTGATGAAGGCTGAAAAAGACAAAAACTAACCATTTTTTTATCTTTCTATAATCCTTATAGTGTCATGCTGCAAGTCTTAAGTTTTTTTTTTTGTTACATAAACTATGGAAAATTTGCCATCTTGTAACCAGTTAGCACAAGCAGCATTTAAATTTAGAAGACTACTAAGTTTCAAATTTACACATGTAAAAATGTTTATAAAATATACATACATATACCATAAAAAGGACCGCAAACAAACCCGGTGACTACAAATGTTTTGTGAATCACAACTATGAAGGCTAACATAACACCCATAAAGCCATTCTTCTTGCTGCTATCAGCAAAGCAGCAGCAAGAAAGTCACTAACCTCTGATTTAGGATGTGCTCATACAAGCATCCACAGTAAGTAATGACTATAACGCTGAATACATTGATTCACTTTTGGAAAAAAAAACAAGTTTTGAAATTCTGGCAGCAGATCCATTTGGCCAGCAAACAGCACTGTAAGATGTTACTGTAAAGATATCTTTATTGAAAGCTTAGACAGGAACAATGATGAAACACCATAAAAAACAAGGTTTCTTCCCATCCTGTGTATCCAGAGTCCTTAACAAACCACAATTGATGTAACTAGCAACAGAAAGCAATGAAAGCATTCGTGAAACAACAGTGACATGCAAATACAGTGGAAAGGATAAACAAAATGGATGATACTACAACACTCCATAAACCAACATGAAGTTTGGAGGATCCTCATGCAACTTTTTCCAAATACACATCTAACAATTTTTTATCCATCTCGCTTATTATTTGTTAATCATCAATGAAGCAAGTGTGGTGGCATAAATAATTATGGCTATTTTTTTTTTTGCTGATTTCACAACACATACCATGGATTAATACGATTAGTGACCCGGGATCTCCAGAAGAGTAGATTCAAGTCCCGACGGATGCACTCCCATAACATCTCACTGGCTCCCTGGCCTTGTTTACTGCTGCTGATGACAAACTTGTCCAAATAAGGTATGCCTCCAAAAATGGGTTCCAGGGTGATGATGGCTGCTGCACTGTATCTTTAAAAGATAACAAGAACATTTAGTGACTCTGCTTCTTTGCAGGCTAGGAAAGTACAGATGCACAGTGTACTCACCATAACAGTAGGTGTTAGATTTCATGGTTGTCTTTTCAGCAGTCATTACATCAGTTGAACGATAAGCTTTTACACACCCAGACTTCCCAAAGCAAAGGGCAGTATGATTATCTAGAGTTATACTGTCTGACCAATGGATGACAACAGACACAGAAGTATAGGCACAAACAGCCTGAGCAACTGAATACTCTGTAAGCCTAAAGTGGGAGAAATGTCTGGTTCACTATCAATAAGCAGGGGCAGGTACACAATAAACACCACCCTCAAGCTGGCACCAGTTAGAATAGTGACGATAATTTATTTACTCCTAAGAAACTCTTGGCTGGGGACAGAGAAGCTACTTCCTTCTTTGGGTCTTCCCCAGCCTCTACTGCTGCACCTCCACCTCAACAGCAAAGAGTGTGATCCTGTTATCTACTCCTTCAGATGTGTCTGAAACACTCAAATGGATCCAGGACTGACCCCTGTGATATTCTTACCAGACATTGTTCCTCTCATTACAACCCTCCATATCTTACCCATCAACCATACAACAACCTCTTCATGCCTGTCCCTACCAGCAGCCTTCTTAGTAACCATCTGTGCAGGACAGACTGTCCAGGGAGGCCATGGCCAGTTCTCCTGTACGACAGTCGTAAAATGGATAAAGTCTTATTACCGTCAGCATCGATGCTCTCTAGGAAAGCACACCCCATGACTTTACCTACCACAGATGTTACACTAACAGACCTCTATTTCATATTTTACTGCTCCCTCCTCTGTACAAGTACCGCTCTCGTCATCATCCAGTCCTCAGGCACTTTGACCTGCTAAAGATAAGATATCTGCTACCATACTGGCCAGATTTCTAAGAATTCAGGAAAGCAGACCATATGGACTTTTCTGTTTTATACTCCCTCTGGGTAGCCAAGAATTCAGGAAACCAACCTATATCGTACTTTTCCTTTATACCCCCCCCCCCCCCCAGGTAGTCACGGTCTTCTTGATCTCCTCCATTTCTGTGGTGACATCTGTCACTGCTCTCCCAACTTTTCCCAATCATCTTGCAGTATGGCATCCTTCCCTCACCTCATTACAAGTAAAGCACTCATTAAATACCTCTGTTTTGGACCAGTCTTCCACGATATTCTTCCTATCTTTGCTTAGCCTATGAATAAAAACCTTTGTTTCTCTTCTTGATCCCTTCTACCAGTTTCCTTGGAACCTGCGCATTTGCTGCCTTCGACACCTTTGTTGTCACCCTAATTGCCTCTTCTACCTCCCTGTCCCCTCACTTCCAATTCTTGTATGCCTCATATTTTGCCTTAATGGAAAGCCTCACACTACAGTACAGCCACAACAGCCTTTTCTCCTTTTTGCCTTTTCCTTAAATTTTTGTTTATAAATACAAAGTACTCAAGCTCTGACCCCATTCCTATTCCAATTTTGTATGCCGAACCTAGCTAAATTTTAATCCACTCTCTTAGCTCAGCATAATCCACTCACTAAAAAAATCTTACATGTCCTCAATCTCCACAAATACTCTAAACCGCACAATGCCATGATTACTGCTAATGGCAACTAATCCCCACCCAACTGGGTTAGGACCACATTCAAATGTTTTTTCCTGGTCCAGTCCTGCACCAACTGGTTAAACTTTCAAGACCTCAGTCAATTCCCACCCCTTGTCTACCACATAGCTTAGAATGTCCAAGTCTCTCCTTGGCAGACTTAGACCACTAGAAATATAACTCTTCCCCCTACCCCACTCATTTTCAACCGTGGTGTCTCCTTCCCCTCCCCTGCAGCGTTTAGGGTCTAATACACCGATCATCCAATAGCATTCCTTCCTCTTTTGCCTTAAGCATTAAATAAAATACTGTACCAGCTGGACCTTGCCCACTCCCCTGCCCTCTACATGATGTGGCGATACCCCCCCCCCGAATTTCGATTTGATCCCCTCAATAAGTTCACTACTCTACTACTATACCTCCCTTCTTTGTCAGTCCTCAACAACCTATCTCCAGATATCTTCATGTCACACCCCTCATCAGTGATCCACATTTCTATGATTTTATTTATTTTATATATTTTACATTTGTTTACTGGGAAGGTCCGGCTGGACACATGTCCTTTTTCAGCAGAGGACCAGGAAGAAAAGCTCCATTTAGTGCATATGCATACATACATGAATAAGATATGAATATGTAGGCAAGACATATCAAAGTACAACTGGCAGTAGATGCATTGCATAACTTAACTGTGAGTTATTTAGATCAGTAAAGGATGAGATAACATCGGAGTGCAGTACATTGAGATATAGTGCCTTATTTTTACAAGTGTTACATAATCTAATAGTACACTAGAGGCATTCTATGAAGGAATGAGAAAATATAGATAGTAAGAGAGTGAAGAAATAGCAGTATATGTAGACTCAAAGTGTGTGTTATTTAGGCAGTGGTGAATAAAGTAGGTTATTAGAAGGTTGGCTAAGTTATGATGTTATAGTTTCTGAGAGGTTAATTAGGAAGATTTGTAAAGGAGACAGTTGAGAGTGAGATGTTTTCTATCAAGTGATGGTGGAACATGAGCAGAGTGATTTGGTAAGGAAGTGTTGTTTTAGGTTAGTTTTGAAATGAGGTAAGGATGTTATGGAGGTAATGTTGACTGTCAGTTCATTCCAGAGTTTACCTATGTAGTTAGCAAATAGAGAATCCCCTGCTTGGTTTTTGGATAAGTAGATTTTTATTTGTTGCTTTTGCTGGAGGAGTGTAGTATTCTATTGGTACTATAGTGTTGAAGAAGGGTTTGTACGGATGGTACTTTTTCAGGATTTGAGCGGAGTTTGAGGGCCATTGTTAGTACCCTTCATTTTCCTATCTAAATACCTTGCACTGCATAGTAGTAATACTACCCAGCCATACTTTAAGCACTACTTGTTTGCTCCTCTGATATGTTTCGTCGTTTTTTCGCTTCTGTATACTAACTCTGTTTTCTTCTTTCTGTGACAGCACCTCCTACCTTCCCATTTTATTTTATAGGTTTAAACATTAAAATGTACTTTTCCAGTCAACCATCAATGTTTCTTCTGAGCTGAGATGGCGCATGTTGCTACATTAACGCTGCTTGCTCTTATGACAGCTCTCATGCTATTCCCTTACCAGTCATAGGTTAATAGGTTGGTACCAGGCTATCAGCCCTACGGCCTATACAAACAAGCTTAGCCATAACAATTCCCTGGCTATTTCTTCCCACACTATTTACCTCCCTGGACCCCTGTCAGAAATCTACCCAATGTGGGAATAGAACCCACAGCTTTCTGTATGAAAGGCAGGTGTGCTACCTATTGCACCACTGGCACAAGTCAGTGTCCCCAAGCCCTTGTACAGTATCACTTCACTCTGAATCCCTTCCTTCCTGCGCATGCTGCTGTTGGCATAGGAAACACTACTGAGAATTCTACCTGCAGTCCTTATCCTGGTATCTCTGTTACCAACTCAAATGTCTCCCTAGATGTGCATACAGCTCCCCTTCAATGACCACCTTGCTTACCTACAGCCATGTCGCATGAACTGCAAGCCCAAAGACAAGTTTTAACTTGATCTCACCTATCTTCTTTTACACGGCATTTAATCTTAGTGAATGAGTCTCCAGTTAACAAAACCCTTTTAACTAGCATCAGAATAACTCATCTCATTCAGTCCCTGCTCAATATCGCCACTCTTCCTATCTGCAACATTTCTTCTTCCAGTCCCACCAACCCAGCCCATCTCACTGCCTGTTCTGGCTCCTTACCTCTGTGTTTCACCTGATTTCTTTCCCATCCCTTCTGTCCTTAAACCTTATCCACCTTTCTGTCTCTCCCGTCTAGTAGAGCACCCCTCCCTGCTCACCTCCCCTTGTCCTTAATGTACTCTTAGTTTCTGGTGTGCCCACTTCTTGTTCTATCATCCACCTCATCACTTACACTGCTTTTGCACATGTATTTGATTCTACCTTTGTTTCTATCTCTTCTATCTTCTTGCCTTCCCACCCATGACTACCTATGTCACTTTATCCCTTCACCTTCTTTGTACCACTCTGCTATGCACTGCTCTGACAAACACTGCTCACGTCTTCTTGCACTGCCTTTCTCCTCCAACTTTCCACACCATACTGTCTACTGGCCTCTTGCTTCCAGCCTTTCAGTCCGATTCTGTTCTGTCTCTGCTGGCAAGTTAATCCACTGCCAACTCTAGTATTCATTAAATCCCTTGAAGTTCCCCCATTCTCCTGCAAACATCACATCTTCTAGCATCTCAAAGTTCCCTGAACTAAACTGCTGTCTCATATCCTCAGCACATTATCTACGTCTCTTCATTCCTTCTGTCAGATTTGCACTGTTCCATTCATCTATCCCCAGTCTTGAATCCCATGCTTTTTTTGCTATTTGTATTTATCTCCATATCTCTCTCTCTTCCTCTCTCTTATACAGTCTGTAAAAAAACAAAACAACTAGCCTTGGCTTTTTTACATCACATAATATCCCCAACACATGACAAACAAAATAATTGTAAGATCAAAGGAATCCAATGGACCAGCATCACACCAGGAAAAACCTCCCTAGGAATAGGCGTAGCAGTCTGGCTAGGCAAAGGTATATTGCCTACCCCTTCTCCCAACACTGACAACAGTGGTTCTCCTTTGCCCACTAAGGGCACTTCAACAGCAGCAGCAAAGAGTGTGTCTAACTCTGGTCCTTGGTGGCTGTAGGGACTACACCAGAGAGAGCCAAGGAAAAAAACATGAATGATTTAAAAAAACAGAAGTGGCCACACAGAGTCACAAAATATCTGTGGCCAAGGAACTTTATCAGCCTGCCATGGTGGCAAAGACTGTTTATTAATTTTCTTCCTCTTGTGGCTGGAAGAAGGAAGAAAGTGTGATGAGAGACTTAGGGACACAGGTGGACAGTGGACTCACTTTCGATAACCACATTGCCACAACAGTCAAGAAATCCTTCTATGTGGCACACCTCATCACTAAGGGCTTTTCATCCAGAAAAAAGGAAGTCATTGTCCCACTGTACTCATCCCTCATTAGACCCATTATAGAGTATAATGCCCCATTTGTTATGTACCTCACAAGACATCTGCAACAGCTTGAATGGCCACAGAAATACCTCACCAAAAGAATCACAGGCCTAAAGCAGATGCCATATACTGACAGTCTAAAAAAACTCCAGCTATACTCTGTGGCATATCGTCTACTCACAGGCGATCTCTGCTTAACATACAAGGCCATGTCAAACCCTGAGCTGTTGGACATGCTCCACTTAAAGAAATCCCAATCCCTCAGAGCCACATGCTCCAGGGATCTAAACCTTATCATTACATTGAACAAAACATGCTGGACGGATAGGTTCCTGACCCAGAGACTCCCCATACTCTGGAATAGACTGCCCGTACATATCAAGCAGAGCGCCTATTTGGCCCTTTTCAAAAGGAACCTTGATGACTGGATGGGAGATAGGAAATTCACCCCGGAGATCATGTCAGTCGCCCTGCTAGACAGGGGCCTGGAGAAGTAAATATTGTGGAAGGAAATATCCAGGGAATTGTTATGGCTAGGCTTGCATAGGCCCTAGGGTCGATAGCCTAGTACCAACCTATGAACCTATGAACAGAGGAAAAGGTAGGT
Organism: Protopterus annectens; assembly: GCF_019279795.1. Classification (NCBI taxonomy): domain Eukaryota; kingdom Metazoa; phylum Chordata; order Ceratodontiformes; family Protopteridae; genus Protopterus; species Protopterus annectens. The sequence continues at coordinate 1,160,035,201 of NC_056747.1, read as the reverse complement.
TGTTAATGCTTTAGCAGAAAAATCATGCCAGATTCCTGGGGAAGCCTGGCAGCAGTAGTTGTTAAAACAAGTAAGCTGTAAAAAAGTCACTTTTTTCCACAAAAAAAAAACAGTACAAAAATACTTTTCCCCAGCCTCCGAAAGTAAAATAGCATAACCTCAGAAAAAGAAGTTATGTACTCACCATAATGTTCCATCTGAGTAGTTGTACTTCATTTGTCTTCAACCTGCAGGTTACGGATCCGACTCAGATCCAAGCCAGCAATTTCAAAATCATCTGCTCCGAACTCCAAGCTCCTCCCCCTACCCATAATATACCACCACCACCATTCCTTCCTTCAGATCGAGTTTGCTACCCCATAAAATAAGGAACCCGATCCAACAAACCTTATTTCACCAACTTTTCTCAACTAGAGTCGCAAAAGTGTACTCTGCTACATAGTAAGCCAGCAGGTTCGGGGGAAGAAGGGGGGATGGTTGAAGACAAATGAAGTATAACTGAAGTAGTTGACTTTATTTGGTCTTCAACCTGTGGGACAGAGTCCCCAGCTACCTATAACCTTGGGTGGCCCTCATGGAAGGATGTTCCAAAGCACCACAGAGCGAAAGGATGCCCGGCCTCTAAATACCAAATCCAACTTATAATGGGAAATAAAAGTATGAGATGAGGACCAAGTAGCCGCAGAACAGATATCATCCAAGGACACCCTGGATCAGAAGGCAGCTGAAGTAGCCATGGACCTGGTGGACTGGGCTCTAACCTGACCCAGAGGAGACAAGCCCTTGTCTTTGTACACTTGAAAAATACAGAGCGACATCCATTTAGCAATGGTCACCTTGGAAATGGGTATACCCAAAAACGGTTTAGCGAAAGACACAAACAACTGGTCAGACTTTCTGAAACACTTGGTTCTGTGTAAATAAAAACGTAGTTGTCTATGAACATCTAACAAATGCAACTTATATTCACCTTTATTTTTGAAATTTGGAAAAAAAAACAGGTAAATTGATAGTCTGATTGATGTTTGCCTCAGAGGCCACTTTGGGAAGAAACGAGGGATTGTAAGAAGAGAAACCCCGTTCTTGTGGAAAACCATGTATGGGACCTGGACAGACAATGCCTGCAGTTCAGAGACCCTCCTAGCCAAGGTGATAGCCACTAGAAAGGCTGTCTTCCAGGACAGAAATTTATGGTCTACTGTTGCAGACGGTTCAAAAGTAGGAGCAACCAGTGCTTGCAACACCAAGGTAAGGTCCCATGGAGGAGTGGGATCTTTGACCGGGGGCCTCAAGAGAAAGGTACCTTTGATAAAGGCTTTGCACACTCTGGAAGAAGCCAAAAAAGTCATATTTTCGATTGCCAAAAATTCAAAAATAGCCAGAATTGGTGGCGAGAAGGGATCCAAGATTCTCTGAGAGGCCCAGATGGAAAAACTCTTCCATTTGCTATGGTATATTTTTCTGGTGGTACAATAGCCCTGCTACGTTCGTCCTCGCTATGCTCGGGCTCTCTTCACTCCCCTCCCTGCCCCCAATTTCCTCCCGCCCCCAGTACCTCTAAATTTATAGTACTATAGCCACTCCCCCACTTTCTAGATCCTATCTGCTTTCATTTGGGATAATTCCACCCACCCCCATTCTTACATTTTAATAGTACCTATTAGCTTTCATCTGGCATTCTCCCATCCCCCTTCCAGTACCTTTACCTCACCACTCTATCTTCTGGTGTTGCATCACCAGATAAAACAGTTCCTTAACTCACTAGCTGAATCACAGATAATGATATACTCCTCTTTACTACCCCTCTTGTTTACTCCATACCTCCTTACCTTGTATGAAAACCAGTTTCTCACGGGATTTCAGGTCTCAAAAGGCCATACTATCAGCCCAGCTGTAAATCCTTCCACCTCCAACCATACTTACAGTACCAGATCCTATCCAACATCTTGTTCAGTCTATCAACATCTCAACCCCAGGCACATTAGCTCTAGATCCAAACACTACCACAAACTAATAAACAAATTCCAGAAGTTCATCACCAACTATAGACTCAACCTAATACTTGGTGGTGATATTCACCCCAACCCTGGCCCACCCACTTCAGATACACATACCCCCTCTACTTGCAATCTAAGCTACAAACCTACAATTAATAGGCCTACTAACTCTCTCCTAGCCTGTCATCTCAATATTAGAAGCATTAATAACAAGGTACATGAATTGCATGCACTTCTGGATGTCCACTCCCCTGAGATTCTCTGTTTATCTGAAACCTGGTTAAAACCTAACACTAAAGACAATGAAATGTTACCACCTGGGTAAAACATACACGGGCTGGATCGTGCTTCGAGGACAGGGCTGGAGTAGCTGTACTCTATAATCTGATTTGAATGTCACCATAGATGTAATACAACTACCTCAGATTAATAACTCATAGATTCTTGCCACCAAATTGCAACTTAATAAAAATAAATGCATTAATATAATCTGTATGTACATTCCCCCAGGTGACAATATATCTACACTTGAAGATATCCTGCACTGGCTATCATGTCACTACCCCCAAGAAACCCTACTACTTGGAGACTTTAACATAGACTGGGGCACCTGTTCCTCAGAATCGCCAACCACCCATATTAACCTGCATGCATTTACACAATTTATATCCACCCCTACCAGGATAGGTAAACCCAACCAAAAAGAAAGCATACTTGACTGGGTACTCATAAACAGTCACCCCCAACGGTATACCTCTGGTACCCTCCTTGATGGCCTAAGCGATCACCTTCTCACATATGTAATTAAGCACAAAACCATTAATTCCCAACAACCCTTACTCAGAAAGGTTAGAAACAATAAAAACTTTGACCCTGCCAAATTCCAACAAGAACTAAACTCATGCATTTGGTCTATTCTAAAACACATCCCCTTAGAGAAAGCAATAGCATACTTTAACAACAAATTCCTTGAGATCCCTGATTTGCATGCACCTGTTCATTCAAAGAGAACCAAGGCAAAAACTGTGCCATGGCTTTCTAAAGAGTCTAAACTCAAAATTACCCTTAGAAACAAAGCATGGGCTTTATGACGTTCTTCTAAAGACCCTCAAGATCACATTAAATACAGGCAATCCAGGAATGAAACCAAAAAATCAATTTTACAAAACAAAAAACAATACTACTGTAATTTACAGACAGTAAATCAAAATAACCATCAGAAGTTTTAGGCAGGTTTAAATAATCTACTACATCCTGGACAAACCTCAACCCCAATCCCTGCTGCTACTATTGATAAAACCCCTGAAGATGTTTCTGACAGTTTTAACCGATTCTTTACTGAGACAATTCAAGCCCTAGCTAGCCAACTACCTCCTAGCTCCCCTGGTCCTGAAAGTAGCACCCCTAGAAACCTACTTGCCTTCAGCTTCCAACCAGTCGCCACTTCACTTATCCGTACCTTGATCAAAAAATTAAAACCCACTACACTTTCTGCTGATCAACTCCCTGCCGAGTACCTACAAAAAATCAGCTGATTCTATTGCTTACCCCCTAATCAATCGAACCATAGTAGAAGCTAAAATTCCCACCATCTGAAAAATATCCTATGTAATCCCACTTCACAAAGGAGGCAGCTCTACTGAATTCTCCAATTATAGGCCAATAGCTATACTCTCTCCACTTGCAAAGATTATGGAAAAATGTATTCATAGACAACTCATGCACCACCTAATCCAGAATAACCATATGGCAGACACTCAGCATGGCTTCCGTCCTCATCACAGCACTACTTCAGCCCTCCTAGCCTTTACCAACGCCATAAACCATAATCGCAACAATAATTATAGATCCTCAGCCCATTTCTTGGTTCTTTCCAAGGCATTCGATATGGTTGATCACCAACTTTTAATCCACACCCTGCAAACATTCTGTCTAGACACTAGAGCCCTTCAATGGTTTCAATCCTACCTGAATGGTCTACAGCAGGCTGTCCTCTGGCAGAACAAACTCTCTAACCTTCCACCTAACACCCTTGGAGTACCACAAGGTTCTATACTAGGGCCCTTGCTGTTCTCCATCTTCATTAACGACCTTTATACTGTCATCCCAAAAGTCAGCTGTATCCAATATGCTGATGACTCTACTCTGATTTGCTAAGCCACATCTCCAGTAGAGTTATGGTCAGCTACCCAGACCACCTTTAATACAATAGAAAACTGGCTGTCTGAACGTCGTCTGATCCTGAATCCCAAAAAAACTAAAATGGTGTTATTTTCACCGACACGTAGGTCTACCACTTTCACCTTTACCATAAATTCAAATGATGGCACAATAATCTCCCCTGACCCCTCTACAAAACTTTTAGGTGTCATCATAGACAATAATCTAAAATTTGACCTACATGTTAACCAAACTATCAAAATCATCAATAAAAAACTAGGGTCACTTTACAGAATAAAAGCCTTCCTAACCCCTCCAGCTAAAATTGCCATAGCTCGCTCTCACCTTCTTTCAACCCTTCTGTATGCATCCCCTCTACTCTCGAATTTAAACAAGACTGTCCTTAAACTCTCAATTTGCTACAACCACATTGCCAGGTTTGCCACTGGGCTGCCTTTTAGGACACATCATTGCATCAATCTAAATCAGCTTGGGTGGCTTGAACTACCCAGCCTAATCCAGTATAACCAACTGATTATGGTCTATAAAATCCTCTATAATCTGGACAATACTCCTGCACTTAAAAATATTATCACCCCCTATAACAATCCTAGACCGCTTTGATCCTCTAACAAACTACTAATTCAGACTAGCAAAATTAATAGCACAGCCGGTGACTCTCTTTTTGCAAACTCTGTAAGTAGATCCTGGAACTCTCTTCCAGCTGATATTACCTTACTTTCCACCTTAGGTCAATTTAAAACTAGACTCAAACAACATTTGTTACTTAACTGGCTATGTCAATGTATCAAGCCTGGCTAACTCTCTCTAGAATGTGTAAAAATCTGTTAACCAGTTTACTATGTAATTTAATTTAATCCTGACTTGCGCTCAGGATTAACTCTAACCTGTTTAACATGCTTACTTATGTAATCTCTGTAAATAGTCTGCTTGTAATATGTAATGCTGGTATTATGTAATGCTGTATCTGCTTACCCTTAGAGCCTTTCTCCCTGGGCCTCCGCTGAAAATGAACATGCATCCAGTCGGATTATCCCGGTCAACAAATGTAAAATAAAAATAAATACCTTGACAATTTTTTCTTTTATCAATAATCAAAAAAGCTAATGCAGAGGCAGATGTCAACAGTACAGATACCAGATATTCTGGTATCAGTATGGCAGAGGACCCAAAAATGCACAGGAAAGCCAAAAAAAAAATGAGCTTGTCCAATTAAAGGTAGCTCAGTCCACATAAATAATATGAATTTTCCAGGGCTGAAGACTGACTCACAGAGCTTAACAGAAAAGTTCCTGGAGAAGACGGTTCCCCCCGATCATCTGGGGACAGCAGAAGAACTACCAAAGGCCATGCCGGATTCCACGGTAGTGATCTCACCGACTGCCTCCAAAAGAGCTATCCAAACAATGGAGCCCTGCTAAAAATATTACCTGAGCCAGTAGTGCTGAAGCCGTGCCTCTTCAGAGTGAGCATCCTTAGGTACATACAAAACTACTATGGTCTCATTGGCCACATAATCCCCCACCCCCACCAGCAATCTTTTCCATGACTAGCTTTCTTGTTTGTTACGTCAATGTTTTTTTTTTTTTCTTGGGGGAGGTATTCCTTAAGCCTTTTCATGGTTCTCTGGTTTGAGATAGGAAGATGCCTTTTGTCCAGACACACAAGCAGTTTCACGGGCTCTACAAATGCCTCCAATTTTTACCTCATCAGAAAATGGGTCTTTTAGTTAATAATTTAACTGTGCTTACAGGATCTGATCTCATGATCCTTGCTCAGGCAAAACAGACACTGCAGATTATGGTCATTTTGGGGGAAATATGTTTTGACACTGGCACACTTGTTAGTGACCTTTTCATAGGGCATCATCAGCCAGTCAAAAAAAACCCCTTCCCAAGACAAAAATTTCAATGTAAACTCAAAAAGCAAATCAATGGAATAAGGTAAAGAAGTGAAAACAGTGAAAACTGAGTTACTAATTGCTCTTCAAGTTTAAAAGGAAGGAAATTGACTTGTGTTGGAGAAGCAAGTTTTCACTTTTTGTATGAAAAGATGAAAGATGGGTTGGGCTATCTACCTCTTTACACTGAAGCTTGTTAATGATGTCCAGTGTATGGGAAGAGATCAGCCTCCCTGTGTGAATGTCTGACTTCTTTTGAAATCAGGTCAGAAGCACTGACATCACCATCTGCCTGCAGCTTATCCCATGTATAAAGAAATTTTCTTGCTACAGTGATACTTAAAAAGCATTTATTGTTATAATGAGTACCTCATACTATTTATTTTGTACATAGCAAGGGAAGCCAGATAGCAGAGTAATTAAAGACTCTTAAAATAGATGGAAAGAGCCCTGGTCCTACGGGTTGAGTAAACAAACTTCAAAATAAATGGCAATGGCAAATTAAGGGAAGATGTAAACAACCTCATAGGGACAGAATTTACACCACATGTGGCTGGATACATGGTCAAAAATCACATTCATGAGATTGTAAAAAGCAAGATAAAGAAAATCAGTCAACCATAAGTCTGGGTCACCCACCTTGGATGACCTGCAATCTCCAATGGACAAATACTGGGGAAATTACTGCATTATCAAGGAAAATGACTCTGCAAAGAAAAAAAGTGTCCAGATTCCTTACACTCCTCAGAGGATTTAAAAAAAAAACTTTGTGGGTGGCCAAACAGACTGGCTGGTTTGCACAGCCTACTAATCACCAGAGACAGTGCAGCTGGAAAAGGCAGATGCGGAAAGAAATCTGTGTGAATACAAACATAACATTTTTGGGAGCTCTCTGGTAATGATCATATTACATTTCCAGGTCAAATTTATCCTCAAGAAAGTGGATCTGATTTTCACTTTAAAGTCTACCCTACCTATGCATCAATCTCAGCTCCTCATCAAACAATGGTTCACATCATATCATAGGCCTATGTTATGAATAACTGGAGCAACCTAATTCAGCCCACCAGCAACCACAACGTTACAATCGGTCACTAATCCATCTGGATCATCTGCATTCATCCTCATCTAGGAGATTATCTGGATTTTGCTAAGCATATCAGTTAATGGCCTTTAACTCCCTTCATTTGACCAGTTCCATTTCAGGAGACCAGACCATGGGAAGGCGTGCCTGAAATAAGCCAGATAATGGTCTGATCAAAACACAAGTTTCACTAACAAATCCCTGGTTTTGGTACCCCAAGCTAGAACATCAAACATAATGAATATCCAAACTTAGGAGTACCGGTAAAAAGATAAGTGAATGAAGTCATGTTTTGCAATGTAGATAAAACTGTTTTACTGTTCCAGAGTAACTAATGAGTTCTAATTCCCACATCAGTCGTTAAATGTCTCTTAATTCCATGGTGTAACATAGCTAATTATTTCCTTTTCAATCACTTGATACTAAAAAAAAAAATCTGGAAAACTATAGGGAGACCTCAATAGATCAACTATATAATCACATATTAACATACTTTACTGTTAAAAGTATTAATTATTGCAAATGAGTATTTTTTTAAACTTTCCTAATTACAGAGAATGGGGCTAATGAGGCCAGCTAAAATAAATGCTTTGCACTTGAGTGCAAAAACATTTATTTTAGACTCACAAAAGGGTGATATATGTTAAAGTTTTGTAGTTAGCAAAATGCTAAATACAAAACAGTAAAAAATGTCCAATCAGGAGAGATCATGGCTGGTAGTGGGGCATTACAGGCGTTAGAGAACTGAGATCATTTTTTTTAATAATTTCTATGCAATTGGATCTGCAGGCCGTATGGAAGGAAATGTTTGCTTTTTTCTGCAGATGATGCAAAGATATACACAAACTTGGTGTAGAAAAAAGATCTGTAAAGTTTGTAGGAATGCTCTACAACACATTAGCTTAAATTCCATAAAATAAAAAAAAAAAAGTAAAATGATGACTCTGGAAAGCAATAACTTAGAAGAGGAGTAAACACCTAGAAAATGTGCAATAGCAACGACAAAAACAGAAAAGGAACTAGAACCCGTCATGTTAGATTATGCAAAAATAAAGTGTGGCAATACCACTGAGATAATTAAAACACAAAGAAAGAGACATTAAGCCACAGCAGAAAGCAAGAAAGTGTTACCGCTCTCTACAGTCAGCTAGTAAGACCCCATGTGATTTCATCTCTGCAAGGATTTAGTCATGGCAGTTGCAGTTCAAAAAGTAAAATAGTGCTATATTTTTACCTCACGCTATATAATGTTATCATTATCATAGCTTAATAAATACAGCTTTAAAAAAAAGAAGGCGACATGGACATAAAGTTAACTGAGAGGAATCTAAATAGTCATAAATGGGTGTCATGTTAAAACACAAAATGAAATAAATAACAAGGTGGATATCTTAGGAAGGCACAGACATTTTTAAAGAACTGTACTGGATAACTGAAACAAGCAAACACTGTAGAGTCAAAAAATAACAATTCAAGAGTGTACGGGGTGGTTACTAAGCAATATGGGTTCGAGCAATCCCTACCTACAGTTAAAACTAATCTTTCTATATTTAAACAGCTATTACAAAAGTGAAACATTTTACTCACTGTTCTTTTCAACAACAACGGTGAATAAGACAGTATTTTCATATTTACTGATGAATATAATTAGAACACAGTTGTTTTTTTATATCCAGGTTACAGCTACTGAAAAATTGGACATGTCAGTTGAACACTAAAATCAAGATTTGCAAACAGAAAGCACTGCCAATTCATTTTCTTGTCACGTTAGACATTTTTGCCATTACAACTATGGGGCAATAAATAAAACATGCAAATGAAATAAGCAGAAATCTCAAGGTATGAGTTTCATTTAAAACAGCCAAAAAACAATGGATGTCCTTACCCTTCAGATAAATAGATAGAATGCAACTTGTTTTCAATGGCACTGAAGTAATCTTCTCTTAAGCTCTTCCCAAAGGATTTGTTGATCAGAGATTTCAGTCGATCAAGATCTAATTCATCTAAGCTTTTATATCTGCGAATCGGCTCTGCATTTTTGAACAATGTTCCTGAACCTAAAACAGAGATCAGAACAGCAACTTCTGTTAAAAATCTTTATACAAACTTAATCTTTTAAGATGCAATTTCTTGCCTAAACCACAATCTACAGTCCTGTGGACAATAAATGTAATACGAGAATGCAGAAAATTCTAGAAAGTGCCGCTTCTTACATAAAAAATTAAATATCTTTTTCATACCTTTGTGACTAAACAGCTCTGTTAGGAGTGTTTCAGCAGATGTTATCACTGCTGAACAATCCACAGGCAAATGGTTTAGAAGGTCAACTATAAGCTTTGACTGTTTCCATACTTTGTTGTTCATCCAACTCGCGTTTGTCAACAGGTTTATGTCTGCAGGGAGATTCACCTGGCAGATTACCTATTCAGAAAGAAAACAAAACTGATGTATAAATCATTAAAAAAATGCAGTTTCATATTACACATACACTCAATTAAATATTTAATGTCTTATTTATAAATACATAAGTATTTCTGTATACATGATATATTGATGGATGCATATGTCTGTGTACGTTACACACATGCACATATGTACACAAATATCAGAAACTTCATGTATGTAAGCTCAAAGAGGCAATGGAGGTAGGACATACACAGAAAACACAGAGATTCAGTAATTCCAAAAGTCTGACAAAACAGAAAATGGTTATTGTCTTGGCTTCAACTTTTAAACAAAACAAAATAACTGCCCTCTTTGTTTTGTTTCAAACTGGAAACAAACTACTTCAAAAGTATGTAGTCCATACAGCTAATCAGAGTACAAGCTGTCTTTTGAAAAATCAAGAAAGTGTACAGCTGCAGGCCTCTCCAAGGCTCAGTTTCTAGCTCTAAAAACAGGTACTTCACAAGATACGCTCCAAATGGACTCTTCCACACCCTGTGTCCAGGTTCTTCCCTCAGATGATCTTTTGCGTGAGAAATGTACAGTTGTGTATGTAAACTTACCATAACAGTATATGTTCAAATGGATAATTGCTACAATAGTCTATGGCTTAAGCTATATGGAATGTCCTGCCAAGGATCAGACCATCTGGCCAGCTTCCAAAGCTCCAGGGCACCATACTCACACTCTAGCCTCTGCCCTGCATGAGGGGAAGCAGAAAAAAAATCAGAAGCTAGGCTGCCAAAACTTCAAATATTTCTTGCTGCACAAAGAGAAGGCTACAGCCCCTGCTAAAAAGGATACATACTAAAAATTCCACATACTGGCATAAAAATAGTAAAAATATGAGGATGGAGGGAGGGTGTGGCTATTGCAGAAGTGAACCATTTCAAACATCTACTGTTATGGTAAGTTTATTTACACAACTGTTCCATAATCATTATTAGAGCACTGCTGCAGAAACCTAATCTATACAGGACAAATACTACAGCTTAGAAAGCAAGGGAAGAGAAAGCTGGATCAGAATACAGCAGTCCTAGAAAATGGTCTTAGTACAGTCTGCTCAAGACCAAGAAAATGAATCTAGTTAGTAGCATATGGAAAAATATGTTCAGATAATCAAGTTGCTGTTTCTAGTACCTTTCTAGAGTCCACCTCAAAAAGCCACAGAAGTGGCCAGAGCCCTGAAATAATGGCCTTGGCCTTGCCTGGAAGTAACTTATTTTGGTGAGGACAACAAAAATCAATAGCATGGGACAACCATTTAGAAATCATCTGTATTGATACTGCTTGTCCCCTTTTCTTACTTACACAAGAGACAAAAAACTGGTCAACAATCCTGAAGGTTTCTGGCTTGTCAATGCAGTATCTGAGTTGCCTGTGGACATCTAGAATGTGAACGTTCCTTGTTCCCTTGTTTTTTTGGCTCTGAAAGAAAACACGGAGATAGAACAATCTGATTTAATGTAAGCTTTGAAAAGACCTTAGACATAAAGCAGGATTTTTTTCAAAGTAACCTTATCTTTGCAGAAAACGAGACACGATGACAAATCACAAGATCTTATAACTTGGGTATTTCTCTTGCAGAAGTAACAGCAATAAGCAGTACTGTTTTCCAAGATGCTGTTGTTGTTTGTCTTTCAGCTTTTCCCGGTTAAGGGTCGCCACAGCGGAACTCCAGTCTGCTAATGATTGGCGGTAGACTTTCATAAACGCCGAGGTGCCAGCTCGACGTTCAACCTTCAACGAAGGCAAGCCCATTTACACATGTCTTTCGAATGCCCACCCAACCGCAGGGAGGACATGCAGACTCCACACAGAAGGCACTCACTGCACTCCAGCCGAGAATCGAACAGGAGAACCTCTTGCTGTGAGGCAACAACGCTACCGCTGCACCACCACGGATGTTACTGTTTTCCAAGATAAAAACTTGAAATCAGCCTCAAAAGTAGACAGTGAATGTTCTCCCAAGGCAAAATTAAGATCCCAAAGAGGAGGATTCACTTGCCTTCTAGGTGTCTGGATATGTAACACACCTTCCAAAAACTGTTTACCTTATGATTGGGGGGGGGGGGGTGACTTCAGTCAAGCAGAAAAGGGCTAGAGATGAATCTTGATAAAAAAGTAAGAAAGGCCAAAGGATTACTACTCAAACAAATATTGAAGAATCAGGGGAAATTTGGACTGAAAATGATTATGATCCTTACTAAAACATGAACTATAAAATCTTATCCACTTGCTCTTAAATGATTTTCTAGTAAAAGTCTGTTTGCCTCCTTTAACGCCAGTTGCACATATTCAGAAATAAAAGGATCATAAAAAGTATTAAAATTCTATGATCCAGTCAAATGAAGTTGAAGGATGAGATGCATCAAACAACCCTTGTCCTGTGCGAGTAAGTTCATTCTGTGAGAAAACATTTAATAACTGCCCTTGGCCATTTTCAGAAGAAGAAGGGAGAACCACTGTTGCCTGGACCAAAAGGGAGTTGTGACGTCTCTCCTTTGGGGCCAGTAATCCAGGAGCCTCAATCCTCACCACTGATACTGGTGAGGAACATTCACATGGAACAAAAATAGACACACACACTATTTCCATATGCAGCTCTCTGCACCAAGCACAATTTCCCTTAAGATCACATAGGAAATGCACTCCCATCCTGGAGATGGGTTTCCTCTCTCTGTCTCATAAGGCCCCAAATAAGACTCCGCACACACACACACACACACACACACACACACACACACACCTGGGAAAGGCTGGCACAGATTTGCCAGCTATGTCCTCTCTGCCCAAACTATAAGGTAGATACTGCCACCAGAACACTCCAAAGCGATTTACTCTAAGGTTCTTACAAGGATACTAATTATACTTAGTAAAATTAATAATAATACAAATGTTAGTGTTTTGACAATGCAGCAAGGCTTTCAGAAATGGCCACAGTGTCACCAAATAAATATAAGTACTCTCAAAGGTTAAAATATTCTCTAAAAGACCAGCCACAATGAAAAGTTTAACTATATGTAAAACGAAGTTATATACTCACCATAACGTTTCATCTGAGTAGTTGTACTTCATTTGTCTTCAACCTGTGGGTATTTGGATACGGATCGGATTTGAGACGGCCGCATTACTAGCATCTGAGCTGAGCTCCAAGCTCCTCCCCTTACCCATAATGCCCCTCTATCTCATTCCTTCCCTCAGACCGAGTTTGCTGTACAAGAGAACATAAGCCCGACCCAATTAGACCTTACCAATAAAGATTTTTCACAAAACCCTGGCCAAGCATAACCAGGAGAGCCACAAGAGTGCACCTCTCCTATACCACGACAGGACAATAGTTATAAGGTCAGGTGAAAGGAGGGGGGAACGGTTGAAGACAAATAAAGTAAAACTACTCAGATGGAACGTTATGGTGAGTACATAACTTCTTTATCAGAAGTAGTTTACTTCATTTGGTTTTCAACCTGTGGGACAGAGTCCCCAGCTACCAACCCCGAGTCGCCCTCATGGAAGGATATTCTGGAGCACCACAGAACCAAAGGATGCCCTACTGCTAGACACAATGTCCAATTTGTAATGAAAGGTGTGAGATGAGGACCAAGTAGCTGCAGCACAGATATCATCCAGCGAAACCCTAGACCAAAAGGCCGCTGATGTTGCCATAGATCTAGCTGAATGGGCTTTCACCTGACCCGGAGGGGAGATACCTCTCAGAGTATGCTCGAATGATACATTGTGAAATCCAATGGGTGATGGTAACTTTGGAAATTGGTTTGCCTAGAAAGGGTTTGTGGTAAGAGACAAACAACTGGTCAGCTTTATGAAAAGATTTTGCTCTATGTAAATAAAACCTCAGCTGTCTGTGTAATCCAATAAATATAACTTGTATTCACCTCTGTATTGGAAGTTAGGAAAGAAGACAGGCAAACTGATAGTTTGATTGATATTTGCTTCTGAAGTCACTTTAGGGAGAAAGGAAGGATTAGTGCGCAGGGAAAACCTGTCTTTATGAAAAATCATATATGGAACTTTGATGGACAATGCTTGAAGTTCCAACACCCTCCTAGCTGAAGTGATGGGCACTAAGAAGGCTGTCTTCCAGGAAAGAAGCTCTAAATCTGCTGATGCCATGGGCTCAAAGGGAGGAGAGACAAGAGCCTGAAGAACAAAGGTAAGGTCCCAAGGAGGTGTAGGATCTTTCACAGAGGGCTGTAATAGAAAGGTACCTTTAAGGAAGGCTTTACAAAGCCAAGAGGAAGCTAAAGAAGCCATACCCCCCCCCACATGAAAATTAGAGATGGCAGCCAATTGGACTTTAACAGTAGAAGAGCTAGCACCTTGGTGAAATATACTGGCTAGAAATTCTAGAACAGCCGGGACCAGAGCCGTAAGAGAAACTAACTCCTGCTGAGAGGCCCATAAAGAAAAACATTTCCACTTGCTACGCTATATTTTCCTGGTGGAAGATTTGTGAGCTGCCACCAGTACAGTCTTGACTGGGGATGATAAACCAGGAGTTCTAATCATCACTGGAACTGGAGCAGCCAAGCGGTGAGCATCAGAATGACCAGGTCTGGATGAGGAATCCCCGAAGGGTGAGAGATGAGATCCGGAACCAGATCCAACCAAAATCCATGGTGGAACTAACAGGAGAGACCAAAGAGAGGGGAACCAGACTTGGCGAGGCCAGAATGGGACAATGAGGATTACTGAGCTCCCCGACCTGTGAGCTTTCAGAAGAAACTTCGGGATGAGAGGTAATGGGGGGTAAGCATAAAGAAAACAGGGAGGCCAAGCATGAACTACTGCATCTCTGGGAACTTCCCCCTGAGGGGGGTTCAGAGCAAAGAACTCTCTGCATTTCACATTGGAAGGAGATGCGAAGAGATCGCAACAAGGGTGACCCCACTTGAGGAAGATCTGATTCGCTACTGAAGGATTACAGAGACCACCCGTAAGGCATCAGAATAGTTTTGCTGAGCCTGACCGCTAGAATGTTGGACCGTCCCAGAATGTGTGTTGCCACTAGAAAGCGGCCTGTGGAAATTGTCCATTCCCACACTCTCATGGCATTGCAACAAAGGGGGTAAGATCTGGTTCCACCCTCCTTATACCAGACTACGGACATGTTGTCTGACTGGTTAGCAATTGTCCCCAGAGGAAGATGGACATGAAGGGCTTGCCACACTAGAAGAACCGGCCTCATCTCCAGGACATTGATATGCAAGTTGGTCTCAGAGGGGGACCATGTGCCTTGGATTGTTCTACCCGAGCAATGCCCCCTCACCCTAGCTGGGAAGCGTCCGTGGTCACTGTGGTGGTGGAAAAGGCTGGGAGAAATGGACGTCCTTCGAGAATATCCAGGGAGAGGATCCACCAAAGGAGAGATTCCCTGCACACCCGAGATATATGAATCGGATGGGATAGAGGAAGATAGAGAAAAGACCACCGGACCGCTACAGTCCATTGAAGGACTTGCATGTGAAGACGTGCCAGGGGTAAAAGATTGATTGTGGCTGCCATATAACCTAGAGCCCGCAGCACTGTTTCTGCCGATGGAAGGGAAGTCTGAAGAATGTAAGATACATGAAGTCTTAGATTGTGCACCCTCAATGGGGTGAGATAAACTAACATTTGAACTGTATCCAGCCGGGCTCTGATGAAGTCTAGACTCTGTACTGGAGTCAGAGACTATTTGCTGAGGTTGACGGTGATGCCCAGACTGTGTGCAAACACAAGGAAGTAGTCCCTGGCAATACAAAGTAGATGCTTGGTAGGGGGAGCAAGGAGCCAATCGTCCAGGTAGGGATAGACCTGAATCCCCTGAAGCCTCAGGTGAGCCGCTACCACTGCCATTACTTTGGTAAACACCCTAGGGGCTGTGATGAGACCAAAGGGTAGGGCTCTGAACTGATAGTGATTGGCCCCCAGCCGGAAGCGGAGAAAGCTGCAGGAGCGCCTGTTCATTTGGATGCGATAGTATGTGTCCTTGAGGTCTATTCAGCACATCCAATCCTCTGCCTGCAGACAGGGCGGAATAGACTGCAGGGTGACCAAACAGAATTTTTCCTGGGTATAAACAGGTTCAAGATGGAAAGATCCAGAATTGGTCTTAGGTCCCCCGTTTTCTTTGGCACCAAAAAGAACCTGGAATAGAAGCCCGATCTGGATTGGTCTGGGGGGACGGGTTGGATGATTCGCTTTCTTAGCAGCTGTTGTATTTCTAGTGCTGTTACCCCCCTCCTTGCGTGGGTGGAACATCTGGGAGGTGTACTGGTGGGGGAGGTGTATCCATAAATGAGATGGTATAGCCTCTGGATAAGATTTGTAACACCCAATGGTCTGTTGTTAAGGACTCCCATTCCATCAGATGTAAGGCAAGACGTCCCCCAACTGCCTCCAGAGATGAGCAGTCGGGCAGCCCCTCAGGTCTGCTGTGCGGGTCTCTCTGAGAATGGTTCTAGAGACCGAACGTTCCTTGGAACACCTCTGTCTCTGGGCCGGCGTCTATCATATCCCCCTCTGCCACTGGGGGAAGATGAGTCCTGAGTGTCCCTGAAGAACTGAGATTTCTGGAACCACATCATCTTTGCCCCTCGCTGGTTCCCCAAAAAGGGCCTTTGAGGGGTAGAAAAGAGGATTCCGACGACAGACAGTGTCTTCCCATCCTTCTCACTCTGGACCAGAGTCTCGCAAACAGACTTCCCGAACAGGGAAGAACCATTGTACTGGGCATTGGCAAAGAACGCCCAGAAGGGTTCCGAGAACTGGCATAGCTGAAGCCAGGCATGCCACCTCATAGCAACGTCGGACCCGGCAGCCCTAGCGGCTCCTTCTGTGGCATGGGAAAGGAGATGCATGGACATATTCGCGATAGTTTTTAGAGTGGCCATGCATGCAGAGAACACTTTCTTGCCCTCCACCAACATGAACTCTAGGGGCAATTCAGCGACTTTCTTGACCAGGTCACGCTGTAAACGGTCGATATGCACCATATAGTTCAGTGCCCTTATGGAAAAGGTTGCTGAAGCATAAACCCACTTCCCCAAACAATCCATAGTCCTTGACTCCCTGTCAGGAGGATGAACCGTGGAGCTCTCCTGCACAAGCTCCTTCCTGGTGGCGGCTGCCACAACCATAGTGTCTACTGAGGACCCCTTACTCCAGCTAGACTTGTCCAGTGGGGGGATGAGTACTTTGTCTGGTCTTCTTGGAATAGGTTTCACCAGTTCCTTCCATGCCCTGGTGGTGATCAGTTACACAAGTGGATCTGCATGGGGGACACCCAGGAGGTAGATGAGCCCGTGCCAAATGCCTCCAGGAACACTGACTCGTCTAGGGTTGGTTTTTGGATGGGCCACCCATCTATTTGGCGCAGGAGTTCCATGATGTCTCCAAAAGAGACATACTTGGGGGGTAATCTGGGGGTACCTTCCTCCAAGTCAGTGTCATCCGTGAGGGACTCTGGAGAGGAGTCCAGGTGCTTCCTTTTGCACGTTCGCTTGCAAGGCACCTCCTCAGTGGGACTCTCTGGGGAGGACTCGTAAACTTCCTGCTGTTCCTGAGCGGGAACCCCTCGAGGCACAGCAAGCCCAGGCTGTCCCTGAGATGACAGAAGAGTCTGAGTCATACCCAGAACTGAGGGAGTCGTGACGGAATCCGAGGAGGAAATGGTCAGGAGTCTCAACCCACTCCAGAGGACCCTCTCTACCATGTCAAATGCCGAAGGAGAGCAGACATCCTGGGAAACAACAAACAAGGGAGCCGCTCTCCTCAGATCCGGCAAGGGAGTCAAAGCTGAGGCCACAGGAGCCGAGATAACAAGGGGGACACTGCAGTCCAACAAACTCGGAGCCAACAGAACCCCCTCGGATTAGACACCAAGGCTATGGCTCTGAGAGCTTGTATTTGAACTGGTCAGATCCGACACACTCAAGGCAACGTCCGGCAATGAGGAACAAAGAACCGTCAGCGCCAATCCCGAGACTTCTCGGATCCAAAGACACCAAAACTGAGGGTCGGATCAGAGAAGAAGTTTTGGGCGAGAAAAAGGGTTGCGAGCTCCCTGCTCCAGAGGGAGAGGGGGCTGGGAAGACTCCCAACTGGATCCGGGTGCGAATGAATTTCCGCATCATTCTGTCCATCTCTGTCTCGCTCAAACTATAAGTAGAGCGCGATGACAAAGCCACTGAAGCCGGCCTGGAGTGCCGATGAGGAGAGGCTATGGAATGTGGTCTGAACACCTCTGGCTCCAGGGAGAATCTGGGTGAGCGGAGTCGGCGGGGGGAGTACCAGGTCTAGAAGACATCATCGCCTTGGGTGGAGGACCCGACGGAACCCAGCGGTCTGGGGATCTCTTCCTGGGTCTGTCCTGTTTAGATCTGTCCTTAGCTTTGTCCCCATCTGCAGGCCCCAAGGCAGGAGGTTAAGTCCCAGAGGCCTGGGAAGGGAAGAAGTAGAAGAGGCCACCGCCGTGGCCGGGCTAGAGGTAATGGGGGCGGCCGTCCCGGAGGAGGGAAGAAGGCCTTTCAAGACCAGTCTAGCCCTTCTATCCTTAAGGGCCCTAGGGTTAAAGCCCGCCCAGATGGAGCAGGTTGTGAGAAGATGGGCCGAGCCTAAACACACTACGCACAGAGTGTGGCCATCCCCTGGGGAAAGCTTATTGCCACACTCTGTGCACTTCCGAAAGATAGGCTTTGGGGTATCAGCCATGCCAGGGAAGTAAAGGCACACACACACACACACACACACACACACACACACACACACACACACACACCACAATTACACACTCACTCACTAACAAGAAGGGGTAGTGGGGAGGTGAAGAGGGAACTATACTAAAACATTTTTTTTTTGAACCGGTGACAAGACGCGAGGTAGGGGAGGTAGAAAAAAAAGAGTAGGGGAATCCTACACTAACACCTAACTGCAAACTAACACTTACCCAAAGATAAGCCTGGAGCTCAGAGGCCACGATGAGAACTCGAAAGCGGCAAATGAGATCTGAGGGAAGGAAGGAAATAGAGGGGCATTGTGGGTAAGGGGAGGAGCTTGGATCAGATGCTAGTGATGCGGCCGTCTCAGATCTGATCCGGATCTGAATACCCACAGGTTGAAGACCAAATGAAGTAAACTACTTCAGATTAATAAATAATAAAAGAATATGAAAATACTAAATATCTATTTATAACAAACACCAAACTTTCAATCACAGAAAATATTAAAAGTAACATGGGTGGAAAAGTTCACATAGAAAAAGAAAAACAATACTTAGCTAATCTCACTATATTTTCCTGACTGACTAAAGAATTACAGTTCCCTAGTTCACTTACTAGAGCAAGGCAAGATGATGTGGGTGAGTAGCCCTTCTTTCTTGTCAGGTTTTCACAGACAGACTGCCCCGAGACTTACGTTTACATCTAGTATTAAAACATAATTTCTTTGCTGGATTACAGAATGACATACATCTGGTCACTTGGCATCTGGAAATTATAAAACCATTTCAGAAACTTCCACCCTTCCAGGGTAGCAATCAGTTCACTCCCAAGGACAATACTGTAGGATTTCTAGTCCTGGTTTTCGCAGACATTTTGTCTCTGCCTGCAGTCAGAACTGTAAGATACAACCTTTATGGCCTAAACCAGGTATTTTAATTTCAGACTATTTTTCGAATACGAGCAGGAGCAGACCAGGAATGAGCTGAACCACCGACAATGGAACAAAAACAGTAAAAGAACTAAATTGTACTGAAAAGTTTTTTTATGACACAATGGACTTTGTGTTACATTTATCAGGTAGTATGTTAGATGAAAATCTGTTAGCTGTTTTAAAATGTGGTTTAAAATTTGTACCCACTGTAATGCTTAGACTATATTGTTTTAAAATTGTGTTTTTTTAAAATGGTACGTAAAACGTATTTATGGTATTTTTTTCAAGCACATCAAATTGTTCAGCGTATGAATGCTGAAGAGTTATTTAATACTGAATATAGTGATGAAGAACGAGATGATGTTTCAGATGCCTCTTTTGTTTCATGCGAAAGTGAATTAAATGCTTATTGCAATTTAGATACTTCAGACATTAAAGTTTTAAGTGATTTTATGCCACCATTCATTCATGATGGTATTAAAAAATTTCATTCTATGGTGGAATTTGAGTTAGAACTGTCATTTAATGAATTTAATAAGAATAATGTTGAATACAGTTTAACTAAGAAAGAATGGATGTCTTTAAAGAAATTTTCGGAGCAGAAAGAGTTGGTGATTAAACCCTCAGACAAGGGGAACAAGATTGTTGTGATGCATTACCTACAATATAGTAAAATGTGTTATGATTTACTTAATGATGTTAAAGTTTATGAATTGGTAACACGATTGAAGCTGGAAGAAGCTAAACTAAAATATACCCACTTAATTAATAAAGGGTGGAGACTGGGCTATTGGTCTGACTGGGCTATTGATCTGAATCAGATGTTGAAAAAAAGTTGTCATGTGATAGGTCTGATATGGCATATTTCTATTGCCTGCCTAAAGTGCACAAACAATTGAGAGACCCCCCCCTCCCGGTAGACCAATAGTCTCAGCCAGGAAATATTTCTTACATAATTTGGGTATTGTATTGCACAAATATCTGTTAAAAGAAGTAGTCCGTCTTCTGTTGTACATTAAAGATTCTTTTGATTTTTTGGGTAAGATTAATAAAATAAGATGGAAGGAAAGTATGTTTTGGATGACATTGGACGTTAAAAGCTTGTACACCAATATTAAACATAGTTTTGGTATGGAAGCTCTTGAGTTGTACTTAGATGATAGCCTAGTGGCACATTATGTGATGGAATTAGTGAGATTTAGTTTAGAAAACAATTATTTTTGTTTTGAAGACAAAATTTAGCATCAGTTGCAAGGAACCTCAATGGGTTTATCTTTTGCCCCTATGTATGCAAATCTTTTTATGGGGATGGTTGAGACGGAGTACATTTATACATATTATTTTTTTAAGAAATATGTAAAGAAATATTATCGATTTATAAACGACTTGTTTTTTTATGTGATGGAGGGTCAGAATTTATTGAACAATTTATGACAGAGTTGCATGAAAATAGGTTCAACCTACAATATGATGGTTTACAGTGGGGTAGAAAGATTTCCTTTTTAGACATAATGTTATAATGTATAACTGGTAAGGAAGTTGCCACAAGGCTATATAGAAAATTTGATGTAGTAAATCAATTTATGTTAGGTAATGGTTGTTATCCAATCCACACTTTAGAATCATTACCATATGGTGAATTTTTAAAAATATCCAGAATTTGTAACAATAATGATGAGTTTGAAATGGAATTACTAAGATCATCAGATATGTTTAAAACGAGGAAATATAATATTGATGTTGTTGAGAAAAGCATGGATACAGTCAGAAAGGAGAGATATAGAAAAGAAAATAATATAATAGATAGACACCCAAAAGAAAATATGAAGGTATATAAAAATATAGACATTTTTTTTTTGTAGTTCTAAAATATAATTTGTTGAGTGAAACTGCTAAACAAATTCTAAAACATTATTGGCAATTCTTATTTAAGTTTCAAGAGTTGGCAGGTTTAGTAGAACAGAATTTGGTATTTTCTTACAAGAGCGGAGCAAATCTGAAAGATATATTAGTTCAAACAAAGTTCAGGAGACCACAAATAAGGTCAACACAAAAGATTCAGTTTTTAGGTACTGCAACTTGTGGTAGATGTTTGTGTTGCAAACATATTGTGCAGACATTTTCTAGTATTAATAATATTAAATTTGAAGCTGCTGCAACATTTAATTGTTTAACAGAGAGTGTAGTATATGCTATAAAATGTGGATGTAATACATTTTATATAGGTCAAACAAAGAGAATGTTCAAAATTAGGTTACTAGAACATTTAAGGGACATTAAAATGAATAAAGAAGAAAGCCCCTTAGTTCAGCATTTTAAATTATACCATGAAAGTGATCCTAAAGATTTAACAGCTACAATATTACAACAAATACAGGTAGAAAATGTGAATCATAAGAGAAATATGTTATTATATAAGGGGACTATTTTTATTTTGAAATTTGGGACTTTGATCCCACAAGGTTTAAATATAGATTGTTGCTGGAAATGTGTTGTTTAGTTTAAGAATTCTATGGTTTTCAGTCATATTATTTAAATAGAAATTTAAATATTTAAATGTTTAATTATTTAATTGGTTAAGTGTTTTATTGAATACTTAAGCGTATAAAATGTGAATCAGTATTATTTTGAATTTACTCCTTAAATAAACTGGGATTTACTTGATTACAAGTTGTTTGTTTATTTTTCAAAGTTAGCTGGGCTGAGATTAACCTTTTCTCTTCCCGTAACCTCTGTTACAATATATTCATTTCAACAGTTATAATACAGTCTGGCATACAGGTGTATTTCTTTTCTGTCCAGCAGAACCCACTGTTGGTACATTTTTAACACAAGTGGCTTTACAAATACATTTTCAACACAAGCACTTGTACAAATCAGTTTGATATATAAATGACATATAATTCTTTGCAAAACTCCAGCTAGCTATGCTGGCATATGTTACACATCCACTGCCCTACTTCTCCTGGCATAGCTGGCAATACCTCACATCATCACAGGACTCACCACAATTATTTTTGAAGAGTACCTTTGGATTTTTAGAAGGACCCTGGTTATCAGAGGAAAGGGTGGAAAAGCAGACAGGGACATTCAAATCCATGGGAATGAAAAGACATCTGTCTTCCAGGCCTGTCCGAAAGGAATCCTGGAGTAAAACATCTGTAATTGTGTGCCTGGAGACAAATAGATCTACATGAAGACTTTCCCGAGGATGGATCAATTCCAGAAAGACCCCCAGGCTCAACTTCCATTCATGAAGGTCTGTTCTGATCTTGCTCAACTTGTCTGTAACAATGTTTTGCTCTAACTGAATGTATGTAGTCTAGAGGAACAGACAGATAGGAGTCGTTAGATACCAAGCTACCACAGCAACTCAGCAAAGGTGGTAGGACCTGGTTCTCCAGTTGTTTATGTATCACATCACTGTGTTGTCTATGATTACTAGCAGACCGCCTGGAATCTAAAGATGGTTCAGAGGCTTGACAGCATGTTTTCAAGCCATGTTTTAATGACTCTTGTTTGTTCTAGAGGCCCCTTTACTTTGATTTCTTTAGACACAGCTCCCCATGATAAGTATAATGCATCAGTAGTTACAGCTTGAGTAGGAACTGGCAGGAAGGAAGGACACTCAGCAAAGGAAATCCTCCTGAACAAATCCCAGCACCGGAATTTGAGATGAAGGTGTGTGGTGCAGAGACTAAACTAATTTGAGGAACCACTGACTCTATCTCATGTGAAGTCTGGCCACAGAAATAATGAAATAAAGTGGCCATGAAACCTAGAATTCTGAAATATTCCTTAGCATATGTCAGAATCTGGTTGTAAAATATCATAAATTGCTCCCTGAAACATTTTCACTTGAAAAATAAAGGCCACAATGAGTACTCCATGCAGAATATATCCCAGAAATACTATCCTGTGGGAAGGAATGAAAGAATATTTCTCTTTGTTTTTCTGACATCCCTGGTTTAGGCAAAGTTTTTTTTTTTCTCAAAAAATTTTTTATTAATTATATGAATAGCAAGACAATTAAAAGATTATACATAACAAGAAGGCATAAATGAACATATAACAATTCATCTAGTGATAACAACCTTCATGAGATTTTGATAAGTTATTTAGAAATAAAACATACACCATATGTACACTATATACAAGTTAGGCAACCTGAGAGAAAAAAAAAAAAAAAATATTTAACATTAACTATTTAATATGTTTAGAACCTTTTCTAACACAACCTTTCTAATAGCTTTTTTTTTGGACTTCCACCTAAGTATCTTTGAGCATCAATAAATTTAAAAGCCATTTTCTGGAAAGTAACCCATTTTAATTTAGAACGATCAATCCAATTTTGTATTATATAAAGTTTTAGTAATGAGCAAATAAAAATGATAACATGAATATCAACTTTTGAAAGATGAATCAATGGAATATGTAGAATAGCAAATTCCCACATCAACGTGGATTTTGATATCCCATTTTCTGCAGTCTGACTTTCAAAGATGTCCACAATCTGTGAGAAAAATGACAATACCATAGAATATGAAGGAGGTCTGCTTGGGGATGAGAACAGCATGAACACGAAGGGGACTTATTTGGGTTAAATTTGTTTAATTTGATTGGGGTAAAGTAGGCATCATTATTAATCATTAATTGTGTGTATGCTAATTTTTTAAAAGGGATAAATTCCTTAGTGTGTCTAATAGCCAGGACTTTCTGAGATTCTGACAATTGGGAATTATAATTCAACCAAACATTAGATAAAAGACAGTTGTGGTCCATCATTAAAGAATTAATTAATTTATATGAGTTTGAGAGCATTTTATCAGATGATGAAAGTATTTTGATAATCGTGGTAAGGTTTTTCAATTGTGAGTCTATGGGGACCAGAGATACAAATGTGTTTTTAATTATTGTTCTTAGTTGTGTAAGAATTGGTGAGTAATTCCAGTTTACTTTCAATAACTTACGCCAGTCAAATAAAGGCAAGTCAAGATATTTCAAAACATCTCCTACTTTTAGATTTTTAATTAAAGGATAGTTTGTTAAGTTCAAAAGTTTATTGTCCAATAATATATTTGGGTTTAGATAAATTGGCTGAACATGGTGCGAGATCTTTTCTAGTTTACACATTTTGAGTAAGGTTTGGAAATCTCTAATCTTTTGTTTAAATACTGCAGATATATTTTTAATAAATAAACTATCCAGAGAGATAAAGGGAATAGCTTCAGGATTTAAATTATTAGAAATGACATAATTATACCATAATTTTATCCATAAAGAGTGATTTGGATAAGAAGTGTTATTGAATTTAGAGATAGTAAGAAGTTTATTGGATGAGACAATCAAATAATAGAGATAAAGATTAGGTAAACCCAAACCTCCCTTGTCCTTGAAAATGCCAATCTAGAATAGGAAATTCTAACAGATTTAGGGAACCATATGAATTTTGCCAAAGCTTTATTTACAGACTCAAAAAATTTTTGAAATTATCTGATCAGATGATGAGAATTGGTAAAGAAATTTAGGCAGAATATTCATTTTAATAATGGCCACCCTTGAAAGAAATGAAAGGTTTAGATGCTTCCATCTGTCCATATCAGACAATATAGAGTTCCATAATTTATTAATATTATTTTGAAAGGAAGATTTATTATTGTGTTCTAAATTGATTCCTAAATATTTTATATTATAAGTAAACTGAAAATGATCGTCTGGAAACAAAAAGATTTGTGTGCTAAATGATTTAAGGGAAAAATATGAGTTTTTGTAGAATTTAAAAGATAGTTGGAAACCAAAGAAAAATAATCAATAGAATTCATTATCTTTCTGTAATCAGATAATGGAGTTTGAAAGTAGATTACTAAATCATCCATAAAAGCAGAGAAATGAATATTAGTATTAAGAATTCTAGGGATGTTATGAAAAGTATTTTGAGTAATAAACAATAGCAAAGGTTCTAAGTAAATGTTGAAAAGAAAAGGGGACAATGGACAACCCTGTCTTGTTCCTTTAGTGATCTTTATCAGAGCAGAAAATTGACCATTAATGTATAGTCTAGTAAACATATTCTTGTATAAAACTTTTAAAAAATTTATAAAGAATAAGGGAATATTAAAACATAACATAGTTTGAAATAGAAAGTTCCAACATACTCTGTCAAAGGCATTTGATGCATCTATAATCAAAGCATATATAGGGTTTGGATTTTTCTTAATGAGATGAAGTATAGTCTCTAAAGATAGAGTATTATCCCAAGCATGTCTCTGAGACATAAAACCTGACTGATCTGAGATAATTGAGGGTAAAATCCGTTTCAATCTGTTAGCCAGAATAGATGACAGAATCTTAATATCCACGTTAATTAAAGAAATGGGTCTATAATTTACTGGGTCAGATTTATCTTTATTATATTTTAGAATTAGAATGGTTTTGGATGTGTTCCAATGAATATCCGAGATATCATTAACTCTTATATGATTGTAAACTTTAAATAGAAAGGGAAGAACTACCAATTTGAAAGTTTTGAAAAATTCTGGAGTAAAACCATCAGGTCCCGGAGATTTACCCAATTTAAGATTATCTACTGAATCCGAGATTTCTTGTACCGATATAGGGGTAGAAAGTAGTTTTTGCTGATTATCATTAAGTTTAGGGAACTGCAAAGAGTCTAAAAAGAGTTTTGAGTGATTATCTTTAACAGAATTAGAAGAACCTGAATATAACTCAGTGTAAAGAGAGGTGAAAAGTTGAATAATCTCTTCATCAGTATTATATAATCTGTTATTATAAGATAAAGATGTAATATTTGGATTTCTGAAGTTAACTTTAATAATTCTAGCTAACAATTTAGATGGAACCTGGGCCCACTCTGAATATGAAGCAAGTAGCTTTTGTTCAGCTAAGGAGAGGTTATTTTGGTGAAGCAGAATTAAATCTTTCTGACAATCAAAAATTTGTTTTTCTAAAGTAGCATCATAGTTCAGACTAAGATGATTTTCCAACGAAGAAATTCTTGATTTTAAGAATTCCTCTTTCTTAAAGTATTGTTTTTGAAAAAGCAGCTTTACTAATAAATAAACCTCTTAATCTTGCTTTACATGCAGCCCATTGTATGTCATAAGGAATGTCTGATGATTCAAGACTATTCACCATTTCATTTAGGATATCTGAAGCTTGTTTGCAAATATCTTCATTTGACAATAAGTTATTATTTAAGGTCCACTTATTAAACATAGTTTTATTTTTGATATTGGGTTTTATGTTCAATTTTAGTGAAATTCTTGAGTGATCCGAAAAGAATCTGAGTTCTGTAGTAAAGTCCACAATATATTTTGAAATATAATCTGAAATTAGAAAGAAGTCTAATCTGGACCACGAATGATAGCACTTAGAATAGTAAGTATATATATCATTCTTGTTTATATTTTTAACAGTGCGGAGGGGATCTATTAAATTATATTCTGTCATCAAATCATTTATAGCCAGAGTAGATTGAAGATTATAGGTGACAGTGGAGCGAGCGATCAATTACAGGGTTTATAACTGCATTCCAGTCACCACCCACTATAATATGATGATCCTTATAGGATGCAAGAATATTGTAAATTTTTAAAATGAACAAATGTTGTGAATGACATGGGCCATATACATTTAAAATTAATAAGGGTTTGTCCAAACCAGCAATAGAAGCGGTAAATAAGCACCACCTCCCCTCATCATCAAATTTCTCATCAATAATATTCCCAATGAATTTTTGTTTAATGATTATAGCTACACCTCTGGAGTTAGATGAGTCACCTGAAGCTATAATCTTTTTGATCCATTTTTTTTTAACTCTTTATTCCAATCAATACGTGAAATATGGGTCTCTTGAATAAAACAAATGTTAGCCTGTGATTTAAAGATCATATGAAATAATAGTGACTTTTTTCACTTTATCTTGAATGCCTCTAACATTCCAAGAATCTAAAATTATGTCAACAGGCATATTCTACAAGTATAATCATTATTGATGCTATAAAAGTGAACTCAAGGTGCAAATCCAACACAACGTTAAAAAGAAGAAGAAAAAATAAAAGAATAAACAGTCTTTAAGTATTCAAGCAAGTCATCAAATAACATTTGTTGAAAAAAAAAGAAAAAAGTTTTTTTAAGAACCATGAAATGTATAATAATAACCTTTATCCTAACCCTAGTGCCTACCCACCAATCCCCTGTGATAAAGGAAGAGCAGAAGAACATGAAAAAACATTGTAATTATAGATAATAATAACCTCAAGTTAGAATACAAATTACTCAAAGGAAGCCTAACATAACATAAAGTCCGTGTAATACTACTAAAAATATATACAAAATTAACTAATTTCAAGGCGTCCAACATGCTTAATCCCTACTTCTAATACTAATCTAAAGCTCCTATCCTTAAATTGAAATTTATAGTGATTAAATGTATTTCCTCAAGTATTTCAAGAGAAAGAGAAACAAGTAAATAATAAATAAATCACACTCTGCTTAACTAGAACACTCTATCATAAGAAGTAATACAATTAAAACTGAAAGATATGTAAGATAACATATATAAGTATAACAAAACCAACTGGTAACATTATAATATAAGTAAATAAGCATAGCATTACTGAACTAAAGATAATAGTCATGCACTATCTACTGAACCTTCTTTAGTACTTTAGTGATAATTTCATTAATCAACATGACCATTAGTATGATAAAAGCACTAATACCTGTAGAATGAGTATTTAGTTATAGTTCAAATAAAGCAAAAACAACTACCAAGCAACCATATCTCAAAATGAAAAACAATTCAGTCTGGAGATGCATCTATTAACTAGATAATAATAGTACAGGAACTATTCAAAATGAAATATTATAAGCTGTAAGGTTTTAACACTAGTTAATATACATGAATAAAGTATAATTATATTATTAAATAGTAACTTAAACAGCATCATATATATTGGACTGAATGTACAACAATGTGCATACATATAATTTTAAATCTACTTTTTGAATATTTTACTAATGACTCTGTTAGGTTATATAGCCATACTATTCTTCTAAGCTATAGATGTAACATAGCAAAACAGCATGAAAAGACAAGGCTTTTAAAGTAAACATTTTGAAAATCTAATTAAAACAGAAACAAGCAAGCTAAATGCAGTAAATCTAAGGGCTTAAATATATACATGTAGATTCAGCTAATCATATTAAAGATAGTTATTTCAAACCTTTCAAATAAGTAAAGGCTTTCTTAAACATAAACTACTAATCATAAATATCACATCCAGCCTCTGAGAAGAGAGAGAGCAGAGAATAGAAAGAACATGAAACTTTCATATGAACAGGTATACTTTGTAACATTTGTCAAATTAAACACTTCAGTATAATATAAAATATTGTATGAAAAAATATTCTGAATAGGAAAATATGTTCATTTCTTTACACATCCTTTAGAATTTTAATATATAAAACTAACCCGTTCATTTGTTTCCAGAAACATTTTCACTCTGCTTTATGAAAGTAGCAGCTTGCTTTGAAGTCATGCAGACACACTAAAAGTCACTGAATATATTATGTGACATGAATCTGTTTAAATTTAAAAAAGCAACCTTCATTTATGAAGAGAAAACACTTTAAATAATAGCCAGATCTATTAAAAAGTTAGTGCTATTGAATACTTGTTGAAAACAAGCAGACTTGTGTATTTGAAACTGTCCTTCTTTCCTCACAAATGATGACATCACCATCCATCTCAGAGAGACTGTAGTGTGCGCATGTTCATGCAGAGCATCAGCTGGAACTCCGAGCGGAAGATTTTCTTGCTAGAATGTTGAGATGGAATGTTTTTCCCTCCAAAAATCATTTAGCTTACACAGAAGGCTGTAACTCCAAAGCTTGTAGTAAAATTAACATATTATCTATTTACACAGCAAGCATATGTGAGAGAAAGAGAAAAAAGTAAATACAGGAATTTAAATGCTTCTATTAATCCACACAAATCTAACAAGCATATATCCTGTCACTGCACACTGTCACACCAAATCCATCATGTGTAAATTACATGACAAGTTCTTAAGGTAATATAATTATGTCACACCAGAATTACAAATCATGTAACACAAATACTGTCATATTAAAGAAAAGAAAAGATCAAACCTTATTATAGTTCTTTAACAGTAGAATATTAAGATACAGTGTCAGGAAGCTTTTTAAATGTTTTAAGAAAAATGTCTTTTGCATCTTTAGGATCTGAACATACAAATCTTTTGTCATTAGCTGTGAAAGACAAGGTATTAGGATATGCCATTGAAATCTAATCCCTCTTTTATCAAGTCAGCACAATAGGGGCTAGTTTTTGTCTATTTAATTTGATCTGTGCAGGAAGATCTTGGGAAAATGATAGTTTGTGAGACTTCCATATGAATTGTTTCTTTGTTTTAGCAGTTTCTAGGATCTGGAAAGTGTCTTGAAAGTTTAGTAACTTAGTATAAATTAACCTTGGTGTGGAAGAATCTTGCTTTGTGCAGTGCTCTGTGTGCTCTCTCTACAATTATAGATTTTGAAGAAGCTTCACAATTTAACAGTGTTTCAAAGATATTTTTGGTCACAGATAACAAGTTTTTATTGTCATAAGATTCAGGTAAACCACGAATAATGATGTTATTTCTTGACTCCTGGCTTCCAGATCCAATATTTTAGCTTGTAAATCTGAAACAGTTTTATCTCTAGATTTAAAGTCACTTTCCAATAAGTCTGTTTTAACCTCCAAAGCTAAGATTTTATTTTCAATAGTAACAATACTATCGTTTATTTGCTTTAAAGATTTACTAAAGTCTGTAAACTGTTCTGAAAAGTTTTGTATAGCACTTTGGATTGGTTTTAATGCTATTTTTAGTTCTTCTAAAAGGAAATTTGAGCCATTTAAATCTTTATTACTTACATTAAAAGTTTCTGTAGGTTGTCTAGATGATTTCAGTCTTTTTGAACCTGAATCTTTTTCAGGAGAGAGCAAGTATATTTGGCCTTTGTAGGCTGAGTCTCCATGGAGTCAGATTTTGTAGCCATGCCCAGAAATGGAATGCAGTTAACAGGATACCAGGAACCAGGAACAGACTGGAGCAGTAGGAGTCCCAGCAGCAGAGAGACCAAGAATGTTCTGAGGTAAAATAAATCCCAGGATAATAATTCCAGAAGAAAAAATAATCCAAATGCGTAGAAAAAGATTTATAAAATCTTTTAGTATAAAAATTTGAGGAAAAAGGTTGATGTAAAGTTGTAAAAAAAAACAAAAGTTAAATAGCTGTGAGGAGCTCAGAGAGTAAGGACTAGACTAGTCGGCAGCCATCTTGGAATCTCTCTGGTTTAGGCAAAGTTTTATCACCAAAGACAGGGATTCCACACAGCTTGAGGAGGAAACCACAAAAAAAAAAAAAAAAAAGAAAAGTATTGGAGAGAACAGGGAGGTTTGAATGGGTGGATATGAAGGGAACCCTTGAAAGGCAGGAAGGGAATCCCATGCCAACTGTGATGTGTTTGAATGATTATCAGTACCCAAAGTCTGAGGTTGTATGATATCAAAGATAAAAGTGAAGGTCTAGACATAGGGATAGCTTTATAGGATTGCCAGGATGGGGAGGGGGAAGATTTCTGTTAAATTTTGGCAAGTAGGATTGAAAGAAATAACTGGAACCCCCCCAGAATTAACTTCCCCTTACAGCAAACCTTGTAAGGACTTTAGCAGAGGAAGGATCCAACAATACTACTTTATCCATGGGAGCATTCAAAATCTCAGATTAAAATGTATTATTTATTTAATATTTGCTAAAATGGGTAGGTGGGCTGGTCCTAAAGTACAGAAACAAATGGAAACATAAATAATCAAGAAGCATACAATATATAAGAGCAAATACAAAACTGAATATTATTTTAAAAGGGTCTTGGAATAAACATATGCTTGTTGCAGAACAGAGAAACACTGAAAAGACACAATTAACAGTAAACCCAAAGTTGTTTACCAAATTTGCAGTATATACATAAAGTCCATTTTGAATGACCATTTCAGGAAACAAGCAGGGAAAGACTGTCATGCAGGAGGTACCATTCTGCTAGACTTCAACATTTCTTGGTGACTTTCTTGCTGCAGTTAGTATGCTATTTGATAGCAAATTGTGTTGTCAATTATTGTTCCTAAAGCACTCGCACTCAGTTTCCTTGTGCAAGTGCTCGGAGAAAGCCTTTCTGAAATCAGTGAGAGATTCCAGGCTCCTTAATTCAGATGTGAATCTGTTCCGTAATGCAGAGTCTAGTCGGGAGAAGGCATATTCTCCAGTAGCTGTTTGGAAGACTGCTTAACATGATAGCTCTCTCCTGGATATTTCTTAGGGAGCAGACCTGGTCTCAGATGGGTAAGCAACAGCCACTGTTTAGTATTTTGTGATTAAGGGTAACTAAAAGATAAACTGATCTTTCAATGACTGGAAGCAATTTTAAATGTTGTAGGAGGTTACAATGGTGAGATTTACTGTTAGCAAAAAGGAACATTTGCAAATTGTATTTTCTGTTATCTTAAAGTCTTTGGGAATTTTGTGTTATGTAAAAGATAATCAGGACCCCCATATTCCAATTTGGGGAGAAGAAAAATATTTTGGCTAGGGAAAAGCGGGCTGAAAAGGAGAGCAAATGAGAGATTCTATAGCTGTGTTTAAGTTGAGGTAGTACTGTGTTAATTATATTGCCTAAATGATTTCAAAAGGTTAGAGAAGGATCAAGGTTAAGTCATATGGATTTGTATTTAGAAATTAGACGAGTGATGCTGTGGATACCTGGCAAATTCAGAGAATGAATCCAGACAAATGTTATCATTATATACACAGTGGCAGCTGCTGTGAAAGCATCAGCAGTGTCACAAGCACATTTTAAAGCATATTTAGTTATCTGAGACACAGAAGACAGTACTGGATTTGCAACTGCTATAGCTTCTAATGAAGGAAAGTCAGCAAGTATTTTTTCTCATATGAAAGGAAGGCAGCATAAAATTAGACATGTGAGCCTGAAAATTTACTATTCTGAAGGCCAAGGTGAAGGAAGTAAAAACTTCCTTTTTAAACCTATAAAATGGTGTTCCCAGTTTGTCAGAAGGAATGTCTGTATCAGAGCCACTTCATACAGTCTGTCTGATTTTCATGGAGCAGGAGACTGTCGGGCAAACCACTGGCTACCCAAAATTCATTTTCGAAAGTTGACAACACAAGAACAGCTGCAGGAAGAGAAAAAACTGTAACAATGCATAATATCTGTGAAGACATTCTGGGAATTCTAATGTTTCCACTGAAAAAAAATCCCTCATTCTGGCAACCGTATCACTAGAAGGCAGACATCTCTTAAAGAAGGGAATATGTATGAGAACTTTCACAGTCATATTCCCCATACTGAAGATGGGAAAATCGAGAAACCCCTTCCCAGTCTATATCCTGTTCCTCCAACTAGGTTACAGTATGTGAGAAAGAGAGAAGGGAAAGTGTAGTCCTTTTAAAAGGAGGTGAGGACTCAGCATTTAAGGGTCAAAATATGTAAATAATCCCCTGCTGAGCCAACAGTCCCCATACCATAAAATCTTAGAGAAAAAAGTCTAGTTTTCTGATTTTGTTTTTTCTTGGAGACAACCACACCAAAAGACAGCTGCTTACAGGATAGTCCCTTTTCTCGGAATGAAGCACCCCAAAACAGCTAAGTGGAGGAGCTTTCTCCAGTCCTTTCCCCACTGCCAGTAAGGGTGAGTCTCCCTTACACACAAAAAAGTAGATTCTGACTTTGTGGGAACATGGCTGAAATTCTTGGCTAGGCTTATAAGGGCCTCCAGGCCAACAGCCTAGTATTGTCCTATGAACCTATGAACAACCATAGAGGATGTGCCTGTCTTCTGGTCCTTAGTGGCTTCTCATGGAGCTACACTAGTGGGATGAGAGAAAAAGATGAGTGGTTCAAGGAAGAACTGGTGTCCACAATGGAGTCACCCATCAGCAGCTGAGATAAAGAGTAAGCCAGATTAAATGCCAAGGCCTCCTGAATATCTTTTTTCTTCTCGCAGTTAAAAGAGGAATTAGTAGATTTACAGGGAGAACAGGACTCCATGAAAGTAGTCTAACAGGTGGATACTGGAGCCTAGAACAGTGGGTGGTACCTCTTAGGTAAAAAAAAAAACTACCTTAAGCTGCAAAATTAAGTGACAACCACAAACACACTAGCTCTAACCCCTCAAAACATTGTTAAGCAGAAGCAAAAATAAGTTATGTACTTACCATAATGTTCCATCTGAGTTAGTTGTTCTTCATTTGTCTTCAACCTGTGGGTTCACGGATCCATATCAGATCAGACTCGGCCGCATAGCCAGCATCTGATCCAAGCTCAAAGATCCTCCCCTTACCCATAATGCTCCTGTCTCCTTCCTCTCTTTAGATCGAGTTTGCTGCCTAATCCAGTAACATCACCCAACCCAACAGAAACTTGTCCATACCAGAAAACAACAACAAGGATAAGAGACACCCTAAGGAGGTGACCACCATTATTCTTAGGAGGCATCAGCAGTTTACACAAGGCAGGAGGGAGGGATGGTTGAAAACAAATGAACAACTACTCGGATGGAACATTATGGTAAGTACATAACTTCTTTATGTGAAGTAGT
Source organism: Protopterus annectens (assembly GCF_019279795.1). Classification (NCBI taxonomy): domain Eukaryota; kingdom Metazoa; phylum Chordata; order Ceratodontiformes; family Protopteridae; genus Protopterus; species Protopterus annectens. Next base: position 1,160,001,239 of record NC_056747.1, on the reverse strand, counting down.
TGTCTTCATTTGATCTTCAACCTGTGGGACAGAGTCCCCAGCTACCAGACACCTGGGAGGCCCTCATGGAAGGATATTCTTGAGCAAGGCTGAGCCAAAGAATGCCCTGTTCCTGGATACAATATCCAGTTTATAATGTGAGATGAAGGTATGGGATGAGGACCAAGTGGCCGCAGAACAAATATTATCTAATGAAACTCTGGACCAAAAAGCTGCTGATGTGGCCATAGACCTGGTGGAATGTGCTTTAACCTGACTTGTCAGGGAAATCCCCCTGGCTAAATACGCCCAAATATATATTGAGAAATCCAATGGGCAATGGTAACTTTAGAAATTGGTTTCCCTAAAAAGGGTTTGGAGTAAGAAATGAAAAAGTTGGTCAGATTTACAAAAGGTTTTTGTCCTGTGCAAGTAGAAACGTAACTGTCTATGCACATCTAGTAAATGCAATTTGTATTCCCCCTTGTTTTGAAAATTTGTATAGAAGACCAGGAGGTTGATTACGTGGTTAATGTTTGCCTCTGAAGTTACTTTAGGTAGAAAAAATGGATTAGTATGAAAAGACACCCTGTCCTTATGAAAAATCATAAAAGGGGCTTTGATCGATAGAGAGTGAAGTTCCAAAACTCTCCTAGCGGAAGTAATGGCCACCAGAAAAGCAGTCTTTCAGGAGAGAAACTGCATATTCACTAAAGCTGCAGATTCAAAGGGAGGTGAGACTAAGGCTTGAAGTACTAGGGTAAGATCCCACGGTGGGGTACGGTCCTTTATCGGGGGACAAAGAAGAAAAGTACCTTTGAGGAAGGCCTTACAAAGCTTTGAAGATGCTAAGGAAGTCATATTATTCCCCACATGATAATTAGAAATTGCCGCAAGTTGGACTTTGACAGTAGAAAAACTAGCACCTTGTTGAAAAATTCCCGATAAAAATTCCACCACCACAGGAACTGGAGCCGTGAAAGGATCTAATACACACTGAGAGGCCCAGATAGAAAAAAAATGTCCATTTGTTGGAGTACACTTTTCTGGAGGAAGACTTATGAGCTGCCACTAGAATTATTTTGACGGAAGAAGATAATCCAGGCGTCCTGACTATCATGGGAACTGAAGCAGCCAAGCAGTGAGCTTTAGACTGTCCAGGTCTGGATGGGGAATCCCTGAGAGATGAGATATGAGATCCGGAACTGGATCCAATGTCCATGGTGGAGTCACCAGATGAGACTTCAGCGAGGGAAGCCAGACCTGGCGAGGCTAGAATGGGGCAATGAGGATAACCAAGCTCCCCAGCCTGAAAGCTTTTTTGAAGAAATTTTGATAATAAGGGAAGAGGATGATAAGCATACAGAAGACCGGGGGGGGGCAAGCATGAATCAGAGTGTCTCTAGGGGCTTCTCCCTAGGGGAATTCAGAGCAAAGAACTTGCTGCATTTCGCATTGGACGGAGAGGCTAATAGATGCCAGCAAGGCTGATCTCACTTATGAAAGATCTGTTCCGCTACTGAGGGATTCAGAGAACACTTGTGAGGCATCAGAATAGATCTGCTGAGCCTGTCCGCTAGAATGTTGGACCTCCCTGGAATGTGCATTGCCACCAGAAAACAGCAGGTGGATATTGCCCATTCCCATACTGTCATGGCCTCATGACATAGGGATATGATCTGGTTCCCCCTTGTTTGTTGATGTACCAGACCACCGACATATTGTCCGTCTGGATAGCAATCCTTCCTGAAGGGAGACGGGCATGGAGAGCCTGCAACACTAGAAGCACTGCCCTCATCTCCAGGATGTTGATATGCAAATTGGTCTCGTAGGGGGACCATGTGCCTTGGACTGTCCTTCCTGAGCAGTACCCCCCCACCAACTGGGAGGCATCTGTAGTCACCGTGGCCGTGGGAAAAGGTGGGAGAAAGGGACGTCCCTGAACCAGATCCGAGGAATGAATCCACCACCAAAGGGAGTCCCTGCACACTTGAGAGATTCAGACAGGGTGATTCATTGGAAGGTCTAAAAGAGACCATTGTACTGAAAGGGTCCACTGAAGGATTCGCATGTGAAGATGTGCCAAGGGCAAGAGATTGATCGTGGCTGCTATGGACCCCAACGCCCTTAATATAATTTTCGCTGTCGGCGACTGAGTTTTAATAATGCACAGGACATGTAGCTTCAGACTGCATATTCTGTCTGGAGTAAGAAACACTCTGGTTCGAATTGCGTCTAATCGCTCCCCATTGAAGTCTAAGGTTTGGATAGGGGTCAGAGATGATTGGTTTAGACTGACTGTAATGCCCAACTTCTGGGCCAGAAGGAGAAAGGAATTCCTCGCTTGACAGAGTTGATGCCTGGACGGGGCAGCGAGGAGCCAATCATCCAGGTAGGAATATACCTGAATGCCCTGGAGTCTCAGGTGAGCCGCTTCTACTGACATCACTTTGGTAAATGCCCTGTGGGCTGTGGTGAGACCAAAGGGGAGCGCTCTGAACTGATAATGACTGGCTCCTAGCTGGAAGCGGAGAAACCTCCAAGAGCATCTGTCCATCTTGATTTGATAGCACACCTCCTGGAGGTCAATCGAGCACATCCAATTGTTCTCCTGAAGGAAGGGCAGGATAGACTGAAGAGTGACCATCTGGAATTTCGCCTTGGCCACAGACAAGTTCAAGGTGAATAGATCCAAAAATGGGTCTCAGGTTCCCCCGTTTTCTTTGGTATCAAAAAGAACCTGGAATAAATACCTGATCCAGAGTGGTCTAGGAGGACAGGTTGGATGACTTGCTTTCTTAGCAGCTTTGTGATTTCCAATACTGCATCCTTCCTGTGTGTGGGTGGAACGTCCAGAAGGTGTTTGGGCGATGGAGGTGACTCGATGAAGGGGACTGAATAGCCTCTGGATATAATTCATAACACCCAATGATCTCTTGTGATGGACTCCCATTCCATTAGGTGTGACAAAAGACAGCCTCCGACTGCCTCCAGAGACGAGCAGTCAGGCAACTCTTCAGGGCTGCTAAGCGGGTCTATCCGAGAAAGGTTCTCTAGACTCGTAATTTCTTGGATCCCTCTGCCTCTAGGGTGAAGTCTATCAAATCCCCCTCTGCCCCTGGGGGAAGGTGAGTCCTGAGTGCCTCGGGGAAAATTCTGTGATTTCAGAAACCACATCTTCTTGGTCCCTCGCTGATTCCTAGAGAAGGATCGTTGAGGGGCCGAGAAACAGATCCCAATGGCAGACAGAGTCTTCCCGTCCTTCTCACTCTGAACTAGAGTCTCACATACCGACTTCCCAAACAGGAAAGTACTGTAGTATGGGGCATTGGTAAATTACGTCTTGAAAGGTTCCAAAAACTGACAGAGCCAAAGCCAGGCATGTCGCCTGATGGCAATACCTGTACTGGCAGCTCTAGTGGCTTCTTTGGTAGCATGGGAGAGGAGGCACATGGAGATGTTCACAACTGAGTATAGAGTGGCCATATGAGCAGAGAAAACCTTCTTGTCCTTCTCTGACATGGACTCCGGGGTCGCGTCAACAATCTCCTTAACTAGGTCTCACTGCAGCCGAATCACATGTGCCATGTAGTTCACCACCCGAACAGAGAAGGTCGCTGAAGCGTACACCCGCTTCCCGAAATGGTCCATCTCCCTTGAGTGTCGGTCAGGAGGATGGACCATATAGCTCTCCTAAGCGAGCTTCTTCCTAGTGGCCGCTGCCACCACCATGGCATCAACAGGAGATTCCTTGTTCCAGTATAGTCTATCGGGGGGGGGGGGCTCAAGGCCTTATCTGGACGTTTGGGAATGGGCTCCACTGTGTCCAGTTCCTGCCACGACTGAGATGTAATGAGATCCATTAAAGGATCAGCAGGAGGGGACACCCAGAAAGTAGAGGGTCCTGCACCAAATGCCTCAAGCAACACCGATTTGTCAAAGGTAGGTTTCTGGGCAGAATACCCCCCTCGCTGGTGAAGGAGTTCCATGATGTCTCCAAAGGAGACACCCTCGGGGAGTGACCAGGGGGAACCTTCCCCTTCCTCCAAATCAGTATCTTCAGTGAGACACTCTGGCGGGGAGTCTAAGTGCCTCCTCTTGAGCGTACATTTGTGAGGCATATGAAACTCCCTGTTCCTGGATACAATATCCAGTTTATAATGTGAGATGAAGGTATGGGATGAGGACCAAGTGGCCGCAAAACAAATATTATCTAATGAAACTCTGGACCAAAAAGCTGCTGATGTGGCCATAGACCTGGTGGAATGTGCTTTAACCTGACTTGTCAGGGAAATCCCCCTGGCTAAATACGCCCAAATATATATTGAGAAATCCAATGGGCAATGGTAACTTTAGAAATTGGTTTCCCTAAAAAGGGTTTGGAGTAAGAAATGAAAAAGTTGGTCAGATTTACAAAAGGTTTTTGTCCTGTGCAAGTAGAAACGTAACTGTCTATGCACATCTAGTAAATGCAATTTGTATTCCCCCTTGTTTTGAAAATTTGTATAGAAGACCAGGAGGTTGATTACGTGGTTAATGTTTGCCTCTGAAGTTACTTTAGGTAGAAAAAATGGATTAGTATGAAAAGACACCCTGTCCTTATGAAAAATCATAAAAGGGGCTTTAGAGAGTGAAGTTCCAAAACTCTCCTAGCGGAAGTAATGGCCACCAGAAAAGCAGTCTTTCAGGAGAGAAACTGCATATTCACTAAAGCTGCAGATTCAAAGGGAGGTGAGACTAAGGCTTGAAGTACTAGGGTAAGATCCCACGGTGGGGTAGGGTCCTTTATCGGGGGACAAAGAAGAAAAGTACCTTTGAGGAAGGCCTTACAAAGCTTTGAAGATGCTAAGGAAGTCATATTATTCCCCACATGATAATTAGAAATTGCCGCAAGTTGGACTTTGACAGTAGAAAAACTAGCACCTTGTTGAAAAATTCCCGATAAAAATTCCACCACCACAGGAACTGGAGCCGTGAAAGGATCTAATACACACTGAGAGGCCCAGATAGAAAAAAAATGTCCATTTGTTGGAGTACACTTTTCTGGAGGAAGACTTATGAGCTGCCACTAGAATTATTTTGACGGAAGAAGATAATCCAGGCGTCCTGACTATCATGGGAACTGAAGCAGCCAAGCAGTGAGCTTTAGACTGTCCAGGTCTGGATGGGGAATCCCTGAGAGATGAGATATGAGATCCGGAACTGGATCCAATGTCCATGGTGGAGTCACCAGATGAGACTTCAGCGAGGGAAGCCAGACCTGGCGAGGCTAGAATGGGGCAATGAGGATAACCAAGCTCCCCAGCCTGAAAGCTTTTTTGAAGAAATTTTGATAATAAGGGAAGAGGATGATAAGCATACAGAAGACCGGGGGGGGGGCAAGCATGAATCAGAGTGTCTCTAGGGGCTTCTCCCTAGGGGAATTCAGAGCAAAGAACTTGCTGCATTTCGCATTGGACGGAGAGGCTAATAGATGCCAGCAAGGCTGATCTCACTTATGAAAGATCTGTTCCGCTACTGAGGGATTCAGAGAACACTTGTGAGGCATCAGAATAGATCTGCTGAGCCTGTCCGCTAGAATGTTGGACCTCCCTGGAATGTGCATTGCCACCAGAAAACAGCAGGTGGATATTGCCCATTCCCATACTGTCATGGCCTCATGACATAGGGATATGATCTGGTTCCCCCTTGTTTGTTGATGTACCAGACCACCGACATATTGTCCGTCTGGATAGCAATCCTTCCTGAAGGGAGACGGGCATGGAGAGCCTGCAACACTAGAAGCACTGCCCTCATCTCCAGGATGTTGATATGCAAATTGGTCTCGTAGGGGGACCATGTGCCTTGGACTGTCCTTCCTGAGCAGTACCCCCCCACCAACTGGGAGGCATCTGTAGTCACCGTGGCCGTGGGAAAAGGTGGGAGAAAGGGACTTCCCTGAACCAGATCCGAGGAATGAATCCACCACCAAAGGGAGTCCCTGCACACTTGAGAGATTCAGACAGGGTGAGTCAATGGAAGGTCTAAAAGAGACCATTGTACTGAAAGGGTCCACTGAAGGATTCGCATGTGAAGATGTGCCAAGGGCAAGAGATTGATCGTGGCTGCTATGGACCCCAACGCCCTTAATATAATTTTCGCTGTCGGCGACTGAGTTTTAATAATGCACAGGACATGTAGCTTCAGACTGCATATTCTGTCTGGAGTAAGAAACACTCTGGTTCGAATTGCGTCTAATCGCTCCCCATTGAAGTCTAAGGTTTGGACAGGGGTCAGAGATGATTGGTTTAGACTGACTGTAATGCCCAACTTCTGGGCCAGAAGGAGAAAGGAATTCCTCGCTTGACAGAGTTGATGCCTGGACGGGGCAGCGAGGAGCCAATCATCCAGGTAGGAATATACCTGAATGCCCTGGAGTCTCAGGTGAGCCGCTTCTACTGACATCACTTTGGTAAATGCCCTGTGGGCTGTGGTGAGACCAAAGGGGAGCGCTCTGAACTGATAATGACTGGCTCCTAGCTGGAAGCGGAGAAACCTCCAAGAGCATCTGTCCATCTTGATTTGATAGCACACCTCCTGGAGGTCAATCGAGCACATCCAATTGTTCTCCTGAAGGAAGGGCAGGATAGACTGAAGAGTGACCATCTGGAATTTCGCCTTGGCCACAGACAAGTTCAAGGTGAATAGATCCAAAAATGGGTCTCAGGTTCCCCCGTTTTCTTTGGTATCAAAAAGAACCTGGAATAAATACCTGATCCAGAGTGGTCTAGGAGGACAGGTTGGATGACTTGCTTTCTTAGCAGCTTTGTGATTTCCAATACTGCATCCTTCCTGTGTGTGGGTGGAACGTCCAGAAGGTGTTTGGGCGATGGAGGTGACTCGATGAAGGGGACTGAATAGCCTCTGGATATAATTCATAACACCCAATGATCTCTTGTGATGGACTCCCATTCCATTAGGTGTGACAAAAGACAGCCTCCGACTGCCTCCAGAGACGAGCAGTCAGGCAACTCTTCAGGGCTGCTAAGCGGGTCTATCCGAGAAAGGTTCTCTAGACTCGTAATTTCTTGGATCCCTCTGCCTCTAGGGCGACGTCTATCAAATCCCCCTCTGCCCCTGGGGGAAGGTGAGTCCTGAGTGTCTCGGGGAAAATTCTGTGATTTCCGAAACCACATCTTCTTGGTCCCTCGCTGATTCCTAGAGAAGGATCGTTGAGGGGCCGAGAAACAGATCCCAATGGCAGACAGAGTCTTCCCGTCCTTCTCACTCTGAACTAGAGTCTCACATACCGACTTCCCAAACAGGAAAGTACTGTAGTATGGGGCATTGGTAAATTACGTCTTGAAAGGTTCCAAAAACTGACAGAGCCAAAGCCAGGCATGTCGCCTGATGGCAATACCTGTACTGGCAGCTCTAGTGGCTTCTTTGGTAGCATGGGAGAGGAGGCACATGGAGATGTTCACAACTGAGTATAGAGTGGCCATATGAGCAGAGAAAACCTTCTTGTCCTTCTCTGACATGGACTCCGGGTCAGTCAACAATCTCCTTAACTAGGTCTCACTGCAGCCGAATCACATGTGCCATGTAATTCACCACCCGAACAGAGAAGGTCGCTGAAGCGTACACCGCTTCCCGAAATGGTCCATATCCCTTGAGTGTCGGTCAGGAGGATGGACCATATAGCTCTCCTAAGCGAGCTTCTTCCTAGTGGCCGCTGCCACCACCATGGCATCAACAGGAGATTCCTTGTTCCAGTATAGTCTATCGGGGGGGGGGGGGCTCAAGGCCTTATCTGGACGTTTGGGAATGGGCTCCACTGTGTCCAGTTCCTGCCACGACTGAGATGTAATGAGATCCATTAAAGGATCAGCAGGAGGGGACACCCAGAAAGTAGAGGGTCCTGCACCAAATGCCTCAAGCAACACCGATTTGTCAAAGGTAGGTTTCTGGGCAGAATACCCCCCTCGCTGGTGAAGGAGTTCCATGATGTCTCCAAAGGAGACACCCTCGGGGAGTGACCAGGGGGAACCTTCCCCTTCCTCCAAATCAGTATCTTCAGTGAGACACTCTGGCGGGGAGTCTAAGTGCCTCCTCTTGAACGTACATTTGTGAGGGATCTCCTCAGTGGGGATCTCTGGGGAGGACTTGCCAACGTCTTGCTGCTCCCAAGCGGAAGCTTCCTGAGGCAAAGTGGCGGCAGGCTGTCCCAGAGATAGCAGGATGGCTGGAACTGTACCAGAAATGGCAGGAATCAGGGAGGAGTCCGAGGTGGTCAAGAGTCTCGAGGAAATCGAGAGAACCCTCTCCACCACATCGAACACCAAAGGAGAACGGACATCCTGAGAAAGGACAATAGGAGCCATCATCCTCTGACCCGATGGGGGAGTCAGACCTTAGTCTCTAGGTGCCGAGATACCAAGAGGAAGGCTGTACTCAGACACACTTGGAGCTGACACCAACCCCTAGGATCCGACGCCAAGGCTATGGCTCCGAGAGCTTGTCGGATCCGAGCAAGTTGGATAGGACCTGCTCAAGGTCATAGGCGGCATTGAGGTACAAGGTATCGTCGGCGCCGGTCCCTCGACAAGGACTCCGAAACCGAAGTCTGGATCGGAGGAGGAGTAATCGGGATGAAAAAGGGCTGCTTGCTCCCTGTTCTGGAGGGAGAGGGGACGGGCAAGACTCCCATCTTTATCTGGGTGCGGATGAACTTCTGCATCATCCTATCCATCTCGTCTTCTCTAAGGCTCCGGGTGGAGTGGGAGAAGGAGGTGAGGAGAAGCCTGAGCCGGCGACCGGATCCGGGCCTCCTCCGGCTCTGGGCAGAACCGAGGAGTCTACAGCTGGGGTGGGGGGCCAGCCAGAGCCGAGCAATCTGGGGATCACTTTCTTGGCCTATCCTTTTTAGCAGTTTTGTCTCCATCCCTGGGCCTCTTGGCGGGAGTTTAAGTCCCAGAGGCCTGGGAGGAGGCAGAGGCAGAAGCTGGGGTTACAGGAACTTGAGTCCTTGAAGAGGGAAGAAGGCCCTTAAGAATTAGTTTGTCCCTTCTATCCTTACGTGCCCGGGGATTAAACCCAGCACACATGAAACTGCAGGTCTGGAGATGGGCTGCTACAAGACACACTACGTACAGAGTGTGGCCATCAGCTGGGAGCTTATGGCCACACTCTGTACACTTTCTGCAGCCAGGTTTGGGAGCATCAGACATATCCCAACCTCAGGCCCAGCACACTCACTATCACACAGACCACGCACACAAGGAAGGGAAAGGGAGAGAGAGTTTTTTTTTTTTAATCGATGGAAATGCGGAGGGGAGGTAGAAAGTGCAGAAGAAAAACAGAGTGAGAAAAGAAAAGATTTATGCCCAAAAACAACACTTACCACAAACTTTATGCAGAGAGCTCGGATCACGATGCGGCATACAGGTGGCAAACGAGATCTGAAGGGAGGATGGAGACAGGAGCATTATGGGTAAGGGGAGGAGCTTTGAGCTTGGAGCAGATGCTGGATATGCAGCCGAGTTGGATCCGATATGAATCCGGCAACCCAGAGGTTGAAGATCAAATGAAGACAACTACTTCAGATCACACTTTTTCCTCATAAAAATGAAGTCAACACACAAAATCTCGAGAAGGACCCAGGACTGGCCGTCACCAAAAACGATGACTGAAAGGCAGTTAGCAGTGATTTTAAGTGTCTGTAAAGAACACTGACAAGAAAAAAAATAGCTTTTGAGATAATTTTTTAAGGACTACACTTAAATTGAAACGTTCAAACCCCTATGATTAATTTGAGAATTAGTAAGTTGTGTAGCCCCCCCTACCTATTTTATACATTTTAAACCATATACATGGATACTTACAACTCCAATGAATAACTCTTTTTAGAAGACAATATATACCCAAACTATGTAGGGGGCTACGCCCACCACACCCCGCAATGTATATATATATATATGTGTGTGTGTGTGTGTGTATATATGTATATATATATATATGTATATATATATATATATATATATATATATATATATATATATATATATATAGAGAGAGAGAGAGATATGAATATATATATGGATATATATATATATATATATATATATATATATATATATATATATATATATATATATATATATACTATCTCCAGGATCGCTCTACAATGGGGAAAAGGGCATATACGTTTCAACTAAATGAGTTTCAGTCAAGTGAGCTTTCAGTCAAGTGTGCTCAGTCAAATGAGTTTCAGTGAAATCAGCTTTCAGTGAAGTAGACCCACATATGCACACATACACACACACACACACACACACACACACACACACACACACACACAAATTTGCGGTGGTGGTGCTGTGGTAGCATTGTCGCCTCACAGTAGGTTCATAGGTTCATACGGTAAGACGTCCTGTTCGATTCTCAACTAGAGCATCTTCTGTGTGGAGACATGCGTGAATGGGCGTACCTTCGTTGAAGGTTGTGCGTCAGGGCCGGCAACTCGGCACGTAAAAATCTACTGCCAATCATTAGTGGACTGGAGTTCCACTGTGGCGAACCCTAACCGGGAAAAGCCGAAAGACACAACGACAACATACATACATATACATATACAAACATACATACACCATACACACATATATAATGGGACTGGAGATGCTGTTTCACTGTTGCTGTTGGCTAACGTTATGAGTACTGTTTGTTGACTATTTTTAAACTTTGTTATGAGGAATGATGATCTGGAAGGATGGCATGGTGCTGTTCTGCCTTCCAAATAGAGAAAAAGGAGAATTATTACTAAAGCAAGAATAAGACAGATAACCAAGAACAATTACAGACAGCCATAGTCTACCAAATCACCTTATATAGTTTAACCACATCAAAAGCACAGAAGCCAGAGGAAGAAACTCATGGAGACAGGGAGAGGATTACAGACTTTAAGTAATTGAGCTGAAGCATTCTGCTTTGCAGCTGCAAATAGGGAAAAAACAGATCTGCAATGTACTGTTGTATACATAAGACACTAACATAGCTGGATATGAGAAACAGATTTTACCAAACTATGTAGTAACATATTTTGCTGTATAATTTATGTTGTTGATGGGAAAAATGCGATATAGCATTTTAAAATGATTTTAGAAAAGCAGCATTTGGCAATATAGTGAAAAGAGGTTGTTTGAATGGAGGAAAACTGCCACAACTCTGCTTTCAGGTCTACACTATCAGATATATATCTTTATTAATGGTGCTTATTAATGGTTGGCACATAATTTTGAAGATGTACTAATCTGCATTCTTAATTATTTTGATCCCTGCTAATTAGCATAGTGGGACAGCTTTGATATGGCTGGCCGTGAAGAAGAATCTTAATGGAGATAAAAAGTTTGTTTTAACACGTCAGCAAACGAAAAAAAAAAATCAGCAGAAAGCCATGAATGAGACAGTCATTTGTTTTATCTTATACTTTGCATTTATTAAATGGAAAAAAATACTGATTCAGATGAACCATTTTCAAGATCCACCCTAAAAGATAGATAAAACGAACAGTGATAATAAATAATGCTTATATCATTGCAAAAAGCAGCATGTGCAAAAGTTCAATTACACAGAAGATCTTTATGGCTAAAGATTCAAATATATAAATATACAACAAAGATTTGCCTACTACAGAATAATTACAATATACATTATTTACAAGGAGAGGGAGAGACAACTTAAAGGGTAAGAGGAAATGGAGTTTAGTGTTCAGGGGGTGAAGTTAAATTGAGAAAGGACAGGAACAGGAGCTAAGACTTAAATGATAAAGAACAGAGTACAGCATTTGGTATAAGGTTACTAAAATGTAATAAGGGATGCATAAATTATATTTGACTTCCTTTTTTATTACATTAATAAGTGGTGTCAATACTTATTTTTCAACTGGTTACTAAATTCTTACAACCTACACACACACACACACACACACCAAATTTATATATATATATATATATATATATATATATATATATATATATATATATATATATACACACATTACATATTATATTGTATAGGCCTTCTACACCTTCAGACTGCGAAACTATCATGTGAGAACCAAAACAGGCAGTGTTTCTATCTATATTAGAGAGAAAGTCACCTCCTGACTAGTTAGACAGGACAACTCCATGGAGTTACTCCAAGTTCTGATTACTGTGGTTAAGACCCCCTTTCAAGTCACAGCTAGTTACAGATCCCCCTCCATGGATCGTGATGCGCATGAGGGTTAATTGAACAAACTGGGGTCAGTACAAATACTGCCAAACACTCTGGTCATGGGGGATTTCAATTATCCCACCATCAACTGGGAAACCTACTCCAGCCCTAACTCACTAGAGCAAAAGTTCCTTAACTTTGTTAACTCAAACACACTGCAACAAATTGTTCAAACCCCAACAAGAGGAACAAACACACTAGAGATGGTCCTCATTAACATGACAAACAGATGTACCACCACAACTGTCACACCCTCACTGACCACAAATCAATCACCTTCAAACTGGCACTAACACCAGAACTCATAAAGTGTGAAGACAGACTAAACAACTTCACCAAGGCGAACTATACCGTCCTAGGGGAAGGTATAAATGTTTTACAGGCCCCATCCCCAGCTGGAAGTGGTAACTACACCACAGCTTCCACAAAAGCCCTGTACAATCACTGTATAGTATTATGCATAGTCTCATCTGTTACAGACTGAATCAAAGACAGAGCCCCAAGTAAAAAAATGCCTCCTTGGTGGACATTCAGCATCAACAAACTTTGCAACAAAAGCAAAATGTTGCTGTCTAGTAAAACTAAGGTGAGGCCCCAAAAATGGAAAAGCACCTTCCTCAGCCTCAATAGGAAAATAAGAAAACATGTCAAATTCTCAAAGGGTAACTTTGAGAAAAACTTAGCAACCACAGCTAAGGATAACCATAAGGCCTTTTACAGCTACGTACGCATCTTAAAAGGTAGGAACCAAGCATGCGCTGAAGTAGTGACTAACGGTATCACACACACACTGATCCCTCAGAGATAACAAACCTGCTGGTGGACAGATCTGACGAAAATTTCACTCCCTTATCCTCTCCAAACTTATCAGAAACCTTGCTCCCAATTGCTTCCCCTCCACCCTACATATCTGAAGAGCAGGTTATTAAAGCCCTGTCTAAGGCAAAAAAAACACAGCCTCCACAGGACCAGACAGCATCCCACGCTGTCTTCTAAACAAACTAAAAAAAAAAGAAGTTATGTACTCACCATAACGTTCCATCTGAGTAGTTATACTTCATTTTCTGCAACCTGTGGGCAATCGGATCTATATCGGATCCGAGCCAGCAACATTTTTCGAGCATCTGCTCTAAGCTCCTCCCCTTACCCATAATCCCTCACATCTCCTACCTTCCCTCAGATCAAGTTTGCCACTATTCAAACTATTAGCAACTGAATAACAACACTAACCTAGAAAAGGTTCTGGGGAAGGAGGGTGGGATGGTTGCAGAAAATAAAGTATAACTACTCAGATGGAACGTTATGGTGAGTACATAACTTTTTTATCTGATGTAGTTAACTTCATTTACCTGCAACAGTGGGACAGAGTCCCCAGTTACCAAAACTCCTGGGAGGCCCTCATGGAAGGATATTCCTGAGCACCGCAGAGCCAAAGGATGCTCTCCCTCTAGAGATCAAATCCAACTTATAATGAGAAATAAATGTATGTGACCTTGCCCAGGTCGCTGCTGCACAGATATCATTCAGAGAAACCCTAGACCAAAAGGCAGCAGAAGTTGCCATAGATCTGGTAGAATGAGCTTTAATAGGACCAGGCGGGGACAGACCTTTATCCCTATAGACTTGCAGTATACATTGTGTAATCCATCTAGCCAAGGAGACCTTGGAAATGGCCTTGCCCAAAAAGGGTCTGGAAAAAGACACAAATAATTGGTCAGACTTACGGAATTGTTTAGTTCTGTGTAAATAGAAACAAAGCTGTCTATGAACATCTAGCAAATGCAGCTTATATTCTCCCTTGTTCTGGAAATTTGGAAAGAACACAGGCAGATTAATCATCTGGTTAATATTTGATTCAGAAGCAACTTTTGGTAAAAAAGAAGGGTTCGTGCAGAGAGAAATCCTTTCTTTATGAAAGATCAATTAAGGGAGCACGGCAGACAAAGCTTGGATCTCAGAAACCCTTCTGGTCAGGGTAATAGCCACTAGAAATGCTGTCTTCCAGGACAGGAATTTCAAAACTACTGACGCTGCTGGTTCGAATGGGGGTGCCACCAACGCCTGTAGAACTAGGGTAAGGTCCCAAGGAGGGACGGAATCCTTAACCGGGGGACGCAAAAGAAAGTACCTTTCAGAAAAGCCTTGCACAATCTCAAAGAGGCCAGAGCATTCAGATTTTCGCCGACATGAAAATTACATTTGGCTGCCAGTTGTACTTTCACTGTAGAGGAACTAACCCCTTGTTGGAAAATATAGGACAAAAACTTCAACACTGCAGGAACCGGGGCTGTAAATGGATCTAGGTTTCTCTGAGAAGCCCAAATAGAGAAGCGTTTCCATTTGCTGCGATAAACTTTCCTACTGGAAGCTTTGTGGGATGCCACCAAAATACTCTTTACTGAAGATGACAGACTGGGAGTCCTAGCGATCAAGGGAACAGGAGCAACCAAGCAGTCAGCTTGAGGCTGCCCAGATCAGGTGGAATGATGCCCGAGGGATGAGAGATGAGATCCGAGCAGAGATCCAGCATCCGTGGAGGACTTAGAGCATGAGAACAGAGGAAGGGGAACCACACTTGACGAGGCCAGAATGGGGAAATGAGGATCACTTTGCACCCCAGTCGGCAAGCTTTCTGAAGAAACTTCGGAATGAGAGGTAGCGGGGGATAGGCATACAGTAACCCGGGAGGCCAAGCATGGACGAGAGTGTCTCTGGGGGAGTCCCCTGGTGAGGGGATCAGAGCGAAGAACTCACTGCACTTTGCATTGGAAGGAGATGCGAAGAGATCGCAGCAAGGGTGACCCCATGCAAGGAAGATCTCCTCCGCTACTGACCGTTTCAGAGACCCCTCATATGGCATTAGAATAGCCCGACTCAGTCTGTCCGCTAAAATGTTGGAGCTTCCCGGGATGTGCGTTGCAATCAGAAACCGACTGGTGGAGATCGCCCACTCCCACACTGTCATGGCCTTGTGGCAGAGAGGGTAAGATCTGGTTCCTCCTTGTTTGTTGATGTAACAGACATGTTGTCTGACTGAACTGCAAACCTCCCCGGGGGAAGAACAGCCTGGAAGGCTTGCAACACTAAAAGCACTGCCCTCATCTCCAGAACATTGATATGCAATCTGGTCCTGGTCAGGGACTACGTGCCTTGGAACATCCTCCCCAAAAAGTGCCCCCACCACCCCACCTGTGAGGCGTACATGGTCACTGTGGCTTGGGCTGGGGGTGTTAAGAAGGGATGATCTGCCAAGATTTCCGGTGATTGGAGCCATCAAAGAAGAGAAATCTTGCAGGTTTTGCTGATTCGTACTGGGTAGTCCATGGGGAGGTCTATCCAAGACCACTGAACTGCCAGGGTCCACTGAAGCACCCTCATGTGAAGGCACGCAGAGGGAAGGATTGAAATTGCTGCGGCCATGGAGCCTAGGGCTCGGAGAACGTCGGTCACCGTTGGCGTTCTGGGGCCGAGAATCACTGACACATGAGCTCGTAGGTTCTCGATCCTGTCCTGAGTGAGAAATACAGCAATAGTAGAGTGTCCAACCGTGCCCCTATGAATTCCAAGGTCTGAGTCAGGTTCAAGCGAGACTTGGAGATGTTGATGGTAATCCCTAGATTGACTGCAAGATGCAGGAAAGAGTCTCTGGCCATGCAAAGTACATGCTTGGTAGCAGCAGCGAGGAGCCTATCGTCTAGGTAAGAAAACACCTGAATTCCCTGAAGTCTCAGGTGAGCCGAATACGACTGCCATAACCTTGGTAAACACCCTGGGGGCTGTGGTGAGACCGAAAGGTAGGGATCTGAACTGAAAATGATTGGCTCCCAGTCGGAAGCGAAGGAATCTCCTGGAGCTTCTGCAAATTTTGATATGGTAGTAAGCATCCTGGAGGTCTGTCGAGCACATCCAGTCGCATTCTCGGAGGTAAGGTAGAATGGACTGCAAGGTGACCATCCGGAATTTCTGCTTGGCTACAGACAGGCTCAGGGTTGACATGTCCAATATGGGCCTGAGGTCCCCCGTCTTTTTTGGCACTAAAAAGAACCTGGAGTAAACACCTAATCCGCACTGATCTGGGGGGACCGGTTAGATGGCCCGATTGTAAAGCAGCTTTGAAATTTCGTGCGCTGTGGCCTCCCTTTGAGTGGGTGGAACATCCGGGAGGCGCTTTGAATGGACGGGTGGGGCAACGAACGGGATGCAGTATCCTCTGGATATAATTTAGAGCACCCAACGGTCCATCTTAATGGACTTCCAAGCCATTAGGTGCAATGACAATCTTCCCCCGACTGTCTCCAGAGTAGGACAGTCGGGCAACCCCTCTGGGTTGCTGTGCGGGTCTGTCCGAGAAGGTCTCTCAAGACCCAAAGTTCCTCGGGCCCACTCTGCTTCTGGGGCGGAGTCTATCTTGTCCCCCTCTGCCTCTAGGGGACGAGCTGTCCTAAGTGTCCCAGGAAAACTGAGATTTTCGGAACCACATCTTCTTTTGCCCTCTCCGATTCCTAGAAAAGGATCTTTGAGGGCTAGAGAAGCTGACTCCGACGGCAGACAGAGTCTTCCCGACCTTCTCGCTCTGGAACAGGGTGTCACGAATTGTCTTCCCGAACAGGGAGGAACCGTCAAAGGGAGCATTTGTGATTGCCCCTTGAAGGGGTCCATGAATTTACAGAGTCTGAGCCAAACGTGCCGCCTCATAGCTACGCCAGTCCCATCCACCCTTGCCACTCCTTCCGTGGCATGGGAAAGAAGATGCATGGACGTGTTCGAAACAGATTTCAGAGTCGACATTTTCGCCGAGAACAGTCACTGGCGACAAAGACTCTGGGGGCGACACAGTGAATTCCGTGACTAGGTCACGCTGGAGTCGAATGACGTGTGCCAAATAATTCAGTGCTCGTATGGAAAACATCCCTGAATAAAAGACATGCTTCCCTAGACTCCTTGTCTGGAGGGTGGACCAAAGACCTTTCCTGAGACAGTCCTCTCTTGGTGGCAGCTGCAAGATGGGCCCATGCCAAAGGCCTTCAGGAATACTGACTCGTCCGTAGACGGTTTTGGAGCTGACCAACCTCCCCTCTGGCAGAGGATTTCCATGATGTCTCCAAAGGAGACATCCTTGGGAGGTGACCTGGGGGAACCCTCACCTTCATCCAAGTCAGTATCTTCTGTGAGGGACTCGAGGGAGTCCACGTGCCTCCTCTTACACGAATGCTTACGGGGAGCCTCCTCAGTGGGAATCTCTGAAGAGGGCTTGTAAGTCACGGGTGGGTTCCATGACGGGATCCACCTGGTGGTCCTCTAGCACAGGCTGTCCCTGGAACAAGGTGATGGGAGTCCTGACCAAATCCACGGCAGCCTGGGTGGAGTCCAAGGCAACAGGCTGGGGTCTCAATCCTTGGGAGAGAACCCTCTCCACCATGTCGAAGGGCGAAGGAGAGTGCACCTCCTTAGCAAACAACAAGGAAGAAGCTCTCCCCAGCTCCATCGTGAGGATCGGGGCCGAGGCCAAGGTAGCCAGGGGTATGAAGGAACGGCTGGGATCTGACAAGGTTGGAGCCAAAGACATCTCCGTTCCCTCGGATCCGGCTCCCCGTTCTCAGCCCCAAGAGTTGCTCGGATCTAAACAAGTCTGATCCGAGGAACAAGGTAATCGCCGGCGTCGAGGTTAGAGGGTCCGTTGGCGCCGAGCCCCCAGCTCCGAGGATCCTCAGATCCATAAACCCCAAAACCGCAGATCGGATCGGGGAAGGAGAGATTGGATGGAAGAAGGGCATAAAGGTCCCCCACCTGGCCAGAGAGGGGCCTGGCAAGCCTCCCATTTGGATTTAGGTCCGAATGAATCTCAGTATCATACTGTCCATGTCAAGATCTGACAGACTCCGAGTCAACCGCGAGGAGGCGACTGATTCGGATCTGGCTGGTCTGTGAGACAACCTCGAAGAAGGCCTCTGGTCCGAAGGCTCCAGGGAGAACCTAGGGGAATGGAGCCGAGGAGAGTTGGTCCTGACAATTTTAGAAGGTGGCCTGGGAAATGGTTTCCACTCCGGAGATCGTTTGCAGTGCCTTCCCGCTCTTTTCTCTTTATCTCTCTTGTCCTTATCTCTATCCTTTGGTTTTGTCCCCGTCTCAGCAGACTTAGAGGGAGGTTGAGTCCCAGCCTAAAGGTGGGGGGGTTGGTCGGCTACTGGAGCTGAAGTCGAGGTCATCGTATCCAATGCAAAAACTGGTAGCAGGCCCTTAGCTAGCAGTTTCGCCTTCCTCTCTTTCAACGCCCTGGGGTAGAACCCTGCACACACACTGCACAGCAGACTAAGGTGGGGAACGCCCAGGCAAATAACACACAGAGTGTGGCCATCAGCCGGTGAAAGCTTGTGGCCACACTCTGTGCATTTTTTAAATGTTGGTTTTGGCTGGTCAGCCATCACCACATACCACTCAGCCAAAACTAAACCAACAAACACACACACAAGAGACAATTAGGTCTACACTACCTCACAAATAAACTTTCTAAACTATTTTTTTTTTAACAAAAAAAAAAAAAAAAAAAACGAACGACGAAGGGGAGGAAAGGGTTGACCAAAAACAACTACACTCACAGACTAAATATATACCAAAAAGTACCACGTACTATACCCAACTTGGAGCTATAGAGCCCATGATGCGTACGCATGAAGCAGCAAACGAGATCTGAGGGAAGGTAGGAGGTGTGAAAGATTATGGGTAAGGGGAGGAGCTTGGAGCAGATGCTCAAAAAATGGTGCTGGCTCGGATCCGATATGGATCTGATTACCCACAGGTTGCAAATAATTTAAGTTAACTACTTCAGATCATGAATTAGCATCATCATTAAGTACCCTATTTAACCACAGCCCACCACAGGCTATGTTCCTGCGGAATGGAGAACAGCAACAGTAATTCCCCTCCAAAAAGCCGGCTTAGCAGCAAACCTGGGGAATTATAGACCCACAAATCTGACCAGCCTCATCTGTAAGGCCATGGAGCGTATCATGGACCTCATAAATAAAAACAGAGGCAATCTCCAAATCCTGGATCCAACCCAATTTGGCTTCGTCAAAGGCAGATTCTGCCTGTTAAACCTGGCGGATTTCTTCAAAAATGAGACCACAGCCATTGACGAGGGCAAATCTGTGCACATAGCATGCCTCTTCTTGGCTAAATCCTCTGACACAATCCTACACTCAGTCATTACTGATAAACTTGGCAAACAATATAAACCCCTTTTGCTCTAAGATGGGTTGACAACTGGCTCACAAATTGGTCACACACTATCAAAGTGGGTGACTCCACATCAACCAGCAGACTTGTCACCAACATGGTGCCACAAGGGTCAGTGCTGGGCCCCCTACTGTTTGGCAAATACTTCTCAGATGTTCAGACCAAAACTAAAGGGTTGTGGTTGACCAGGTTTGCAGACGATGCAAACTGGGTGTAGTTTTCGAATCCTCAAATGATGTCAGTATACTTCAGAAGGGTCAAACACAGACCAACGACTGGTGTCTTAGTCACAGCCTCAAACTATATGCAAATAAATGCATCATCATTCCCTTCAGTAAAAACAATGTCCTTTCACACTATCAAATTAACAACAATATCCTATGTACCTACAAAGTGGTAAGGGATCTGTGATTCCTAGTAGCCTGCAACCTTAACTTTCACCACCATGTGTCTACTTTAGTAAGGAAGGCTTTCTACGTAGCACACGTGATTCACAAAAGCTAAGCCTTTAAAGCAAAGAAGGTTATATCCCCTCTATACAAGTCTTTAATCAGGCCCATAATTGAGCATAACTCCCCTTTTGGCATGTACCATACAAAGCACCTGCAGCAATTGGAGAGACCTCAGAGGTTTCTAACAAAGAAGCTCAAGGGACTCCAGCAACTGCCTTACACAGACTGACTAAAGTCCCTGTCACTATACCCTGGATTGTATAGACTTCTTAGGGGAAACTTATGCCTGGTTTACAGAGTAATCTCCAACCCAAACCTAATGAATTTGCTGCACATCTATAAATGAAACAGGACTGCAGCTACCCATTCCATGGACCTAAATATGGCCTGCGACTTGAATAGGACATGCTGGAGGGACAGATTTGTCTCCCAGTAACTACTGTATCTTTGGAATAGGCTGCCAATTCATGTGAAGCAGAGCATCTCTAAGACGCTGTTCAAAAGGTACCTGGATGAGTGGA